>NW_008589213.1:0-363 GCF_000691845.1 Merops nubicus
CGGGGAGGTTTCTCGCCCCTTCCCGCTGGTCACCGGGGCTCCCGGGGGGCACTTGTCCCCCTGTCCCGGGCACACAGCGGGGGTCTCAGCAGGGACAGACCCCGCACCGATCCGCGGCACGTGTGCCCGCAGGATTTGGGGCTGTTTTGGGGGGGTTCGTGACTCCGCGGCGCTCAGGGCTTGGGATCCCCATCCCTCATGCCCATCCCTCGGGGCTGGGGTCCCCACTCCTCTGTCCCCCACCGCCCCATGGGGCAGAGGGGACCCTCCTGCCCTGTCTGCATCCCCCGGCGCCTCCTCGGGGCACCCTCCTCGGTCGGGGGAGGCGTTTTTTGCGCCGTGACAGCATCGCTCCAGGCATAC
>NW_008589213.1:436-2687 GCF_000691845.1 Merops nubicus
CCTGGGTGCCACACGGGGACGTTGGGCTGCCCAAGAGTGACCTGGGTTGTCCCACCGAGCCTCGGCCACAGCGTCGTGGTGGGGCAAAGCCCGAGAGAGGGTTTGGGACCGAGCTCGGCGTTCAGCTCCATCGTTTGCAGGGACCTAAGAGCAGATGAGCCTCGTCCCGGAGCTGAACATCTTCCCCAGCAGCCATGGGGGGTCCTGCCCGCGCCTCGGAGTCGTGTCTCTGACCCGTCCTGAGCAGATTTGGGTGTCTGGGGGCTGAAGCTGCCCCTTGTGCTGGGGGTCCCGCAGCTGTCTGGCAGCCCCGCGGGGCTGGGGGTGCAGACCGTATTTGGGGGGGGTCTGGGGGGGTTTCACCCCCTGGATGCTCCTAAAACGCAGCTCAGGGAACAGCAAAGGGGGTGATGGAGCGTGGAGCTGGGTGCTCACCCCCGGGGACCCCCAACAGTTCCACCCTGACAAAGTTAGCGGGGAGATGTGTCGCCCAGGGAGCCGTCAGAGAGAGGTTTGGGTGTGAAAAGCACCAATAATTGCAAAGCTTTGTGAAAAGCACCAATAATTGCAAAGCTTTTGCTTCTTTCCACCTCCACCTAATGATTCCCAGCACTTTATGCAGGGGTTGGGTGCCAGTGAGGGATGCTGCCCAGGAAAAATTACAGACCGTGGCCACGTATTGTTCCAGCCTCAGTTACATCTTGTGAAGTACCTTCAGGATGGAAAACACTTGACTTCCAAAGCAAAGCTGGAGTAATAGATTTTAGGAGTGAAAAAGGACCATTAGCTCGGCTAATGTGATTTTCTCCATAGCACAGACCAGATAATATCACTCAGTTACTCTCCTATTGAGCCAATAACTCGTGTTTGTAATTCATGCAATTTCCTTTCCGTTCAATTTAATTTGGTACAGAATCCATTCTGTTGACACTGATACAGGACTTCTTTTTTTTTTTTTTTTGAAAGCTTACGATTTTTAGAGGCTTTGTGTTTAAAAATAGCTGCTGTCCTTTGAACAAACGTGGGCAGGGTAAAGACACTTTTCTAAATCATCGACGAGTGACACATTTTTACCAGCATCTCCCTGCCTGCTGTTGATTTCTTTCTCTCCTGAGTGGCAGAGCTGCTGTCAGGGTTGGGGGCTCACCCAACATCTCACCCAGGAGGCAGAATCCCTTCGGAGCCAAGTAAATAGGTGGGAACAGAGATCCTAAATTTTTTAAACCTCCCTTTCCCTCTCTGCTGCAAATCTCCCTGTGCTGTCACGCTCACCTCCTCCGACGTTCCTACGGTGCTTTTTTTACCCCTGCCAACCCAAAGCACCCAAATCATCCTCCCCCCACCCCCGGGAAGTTCTTCCGACAGCAAAGTTTGTTCCAGCCAGGGTGTAAGTTGTCCCCCCTGGAGGGGAATAGCTGGACTTTTTGTCTCCCTGTTGAAATGTCCCTTTTCCAGGCGGGTGCTGGGAGAGCTGTGCCCTGGCACGTTGGGTCGGAGCGGGGATAGAGCAGGTCGTAAACTTGTTATGTGCTGCTGGAGGGGTTTTGATTTCGTTCAGGGGATGCAGCAGAAGGGTTTTTCTGGCCGTGCAGGGAACACAGCAGCACAGTAAATCTACTCTTTCAGTGGGTTTATTTTTACATTCATGACTTGCTGGTGGGCTCCCCGGGGCGCTTGCCCGAGTGGGCTGCGCTCGTTGCCTGTGGCCTTCCTGGAACTGAGCCTCAGAGGGCTGAGCAGCTCTTGTGCACCCTGTGAGCAGCAGCATGGGGTGAAGGGTGGCTCTGGGACCTGGTGGTGGGTGAGTTTAGCCCAAGTTTGGGGCTGGTTTGGGGCAGATTTTGGGGACTGTGTGCCCGCTGCTCCCGGGGTTGCCGGGGGACGGGTCTGAGCTGCAGCCCGTGGATGGAACATCCAGATTGGAAGTCTGCTGGCGAGTAGATAGGGTGGTGGAGTGGATCCCTGTGGATCTGGCGACGGATCCCTGGGTTCCTGGATCTCCTGGACCACGGGGGCACTTGGCTCTCCACTGGGGAAGCTGGGCCACCTCTGCTGTCCCCAGCCCTCCCATGCAGCTGCGGCCACTCGGGGCTCCCGCCCGTCCTCCGGCGTGTGGCAAAACCAAACAAACTTAGCAGGATTTTGGGGTGGTGCTGCCATCTCAGCGGCGCAGGTCTGGAGGATCAGGGTGGGTGAGGGACCCTGGGGGCTGTCAGCCCACGGCTCGTTGCCGCACGGCGCATCTCGCGCC
>NW_008589213.1:2864-6049 GCF_000691845.1 Merops nubicus
GCGCCGTCGGTACCGCTCCGCTCTGGTTTTACACCCTGCGGGTTCCCAGGCGTGCTACAAAACCACATGCTGCTTATTTTGCTTAAAAATGGCATTTATTTTAAAAAAGAGAATCCGCTCGCAGGCAGGGTAGGTGCTACCTACAGCCTGTGATGCCGTGGAGAAAGCCAACTGGCCTCTTTTGTTCTCTCCTGCGGCCGCGCCGCTGAACGGAGCATCGCCACGAACTGGGGGCTGGCCATGAAATATTTTCATTTTCCTTCGTCTGGAAAATACTGGTGGGTCAAAGCTGCTTCTTTCTGTGCATCTGACAGCAGCCTGGTCTGGCAGTGAGGCTGGTGGAGGAGTTGTGCTCGGCGGGAGGGAGAGCCCAGAAAGACGGGCAGCCCCGGGGTCGGGTGTTCCCCGGCTGGGGGTCCCTTGCAGCGTTGTGGCCACCCCTGACTAGCCAGGGCTGGGCTTTCCTGGGATCTGCTGCTTTATTTTTCACACATTTTGGAGAGGTTTTGGTTTCATGACGCTGCGGGGAGGAAGATTCGGGCCGCTGAAAAGTTTTGTGCCACGCATCACTGATTTCCACCCAGTTTTAACCCAGTGGAGGGCATGCAAAAGGGAAATAAATTAGTGCAGGGTGTGACAGTTCTGCTGGAAAATATGTCAGTGCCTTTACCCCGTCCTGTGCCTTTTTTGGGGTAACTTTAGGAGTGAAATGCACTCCCTTGGGTAGAGCTGTCGCTGGCCTGGCCGTGCCCCGGGGAGCTCCTCATGTGCCACTTGTGCACAGCTGAGAAGTGCGTGGGCTCCTCCAGCACGAGGAAAGTTGGCAGGGTCCAAGGCATCAACTTTTGGAAACTTTTCTGCCGCTTGGAAGCTCTCCCTTCTTCTCTTCCACCCACTCCATGTCCACCTGCTCCAGGACCACATGTCCCAAGCTGGAACCGCTCCAGCCCCAAACAAGGGCCCTTGCTGTGCCCAGTCCCCCCAGCTCAGCACTGGGGAGGTGCAGGGGGCCGTGCAGGGTCCTGGCTCTCATCAGAAGCTCCCAGGCCTCTTGGATGGGTCAGTGAAAAATATTTGTAGGGGATGCAGTGGCCGAATCTGCCTCCATTTGTACAAGTGGGAGCACGTGGTTGCAGGGGGAGATGGTGTTGGGGATGCTGCAGAAACAGCTTCACCCTTGTCATCCCCAAACACCCGCCAGCACCTCGGGTCCTGAATGACTCTGCAGCTGCTTTTAGCTCAAATATGCTGTTTTTCAAAGCAAAAAAGTCTTGTGTGAACCAGAGGGGAGCTCCTTTCCCTGCCTTCTCATCCAGCTCCTGCTCGCAGCCCTTCAGCTGAAGAATGCAAACTGGGAGATGGATCTGAAATATTTGAAATTCTGCCTCTCCATAATTTAATGCTCCATTACCACCCAGGCCTGCTGGAGGCATGTGACCGTTATAAAAGATGCAGTCTGGTGGCTGCAGAGGCCGGGCAGCCTCCCCCCATAGCAGAGAAACAAGAGGATGGGGCTCATCACTAGAGCTGCCTGGAAGCACCCACTAGCCCAGGCTGAAATCTGCTGGCCCAGGTAATTGTTTTTTAACTTTGCCTGGTGAAAGCAGCTCGTGGCAGTTTATTGTTGGGGGGGAAAGGGGTAAGATTATAAATGGAATGCATCAAAGGCAATTAAAAGAACATTGGGGCATCAGCGAGCCCAGTGGGGGTTTTTGATGATCTCTGCCCATGTAAAATGGGTTTATCACGAGCTGAGAACAGGAGATGGAGGAGCAGGTAGGTAGAAATACCCACCCGTGTGGCCAGCACCGTGGAGGAGCTTCTGTTAGCTGGGGCTGCTGCCAGCGCCCACGAGAGCCAGAAATCAGAACCCTTTGGCCATGGAAGTGAACCTGTGTGGTGCCACAGTGGGGTGGCAGGGCCTGGCGTGCCAGCAGCACTGCTGGGAGGGAGCTGGGCCATTTCCCAGCAGAGAGGAGGTTTCATGCTGCCCTACTCAGCACCCATCACCGCAATCGTCACCTCCGGAGCCGTCACCCAGCGTGGCTCTCGCCCAGGTGGGTGTGGGTTTGCAGTGAGCAGCCCTCGTCCCCTGTAGTCTTCCTCCCTGCAGCCTTCTTCAGAGCCTGGAGAAACCACTGCTTTGCAAAAGCTGAGCTAGGGGCTGGTGCAGGGCAGCAGCCCTGGGCTTGCACCTCTGCTCGGCTCCCCACACCGGCTGGTGAGGGCACCGGGCAGGCAGTGCCTGCTGCTGGGCAACCCACGTCCCCCCTGCCACCACCCCACGGCTGGCAGGGGGCTTTGTCCTCACCGTGTCCCTGTGGGATGCAGGGAGGAGAAGCAGCTTGAGGTGTGGAGAGGGCAGGATTGGAGTTTCTGTTTAGTTCTGGGCTCCTGACTCCAAAAAGGACCTTGAGGGGCTGGAGATGGCCGTGGAGCTGAGGAAGGGTCTAGAGCCCAAGTGTGGGGAGGAGCAGCTGAGGGAGCTGGGGGTGCTGAGCCTGGAGCAAAGGAGGCTCAGGGGAGACCTTCTGGCTCTGCACAGCTCTCTGCAAGGGTTGTTGAGCCCTGTGCCAGGCTGCCCAGGGCAGTGGTGGAGTCCCCACCCCTGGAGGGGTTTCCAAGCCATGGAGATGTGGTGTGAGGGACACGGGGCAGTGGGGACCTGGCAGGGCTGGGGGAAGGGTTGGTCTCAATGACCTTAAAGGTCTCTTCCAACCCAAACTGTTGTATGATTCTATGAAGAGCCCGGGCAGGCTCTGAGTGCACAGCTCCATCCTGGGTGTCCTGACAGGGGGGACACATCCCTGAGGCCACCACAGCAGAAACTGGGGACCATGCAGGACCAGGAGGAACCCCTGCAGGGCAGGGTGAGCAGGATTGGGGGGCAGTGTGTGCAGCTCCCAGCAGGGATGAGGGTCACCCTCCAGCAGCCCCTCTGGTTCACCTGCTCCAAGTGAGGTGGGAAGGGTTCAGAAAACCCCCTGCCCTGGCCCAGGGTGCCAGCCCTGCCCGCTGCCTGCCCAGGGGAATGCAGGGGAATGCCAGAGCCTGGCTTATCTTTTGTCTGGAACAATAGAGGGCTTGGCCCTATTGTTCTACCTTGCACGCCCAGCCGGGAAGCTGGAGTCCCCTGGGGCAGAGGCTTGCACACGAGCGTGCCTGGCTGCAGGGGGGGGGGGGGG
>NW_008589213.1:6080-12309 GCF_000691845.1 Merops nubicus
CGGGGGGGGGGGGGTTGTGGGCAGGACCACCCTTCAAATCTGTGCTGCCTGGCCCTGTGTGATTGCTGCTGCCCCTGGGCAGCCCTGCAGATGGATTCGAGAGTGGGAGAGGCAGCTGAATGGGACCTTTCCTGCTCGTTTGCCATGCTGTGACCCAGGGATTTCAGGAGCTGGAGAGTTAATTTGAAGGAGGCCCCCAGGGCTGTGCTTGGGCAGGCTGGAGGACCCATCTGGACCTGCTCTGGCTGCAGCAGGGGCAGAGGCAGAGCAGAATTTGCCATTCGTGGAGGCTCTGGGGCTGTGATTCGGGTCTCCAGGTGCAACATTGGTCTTTGGGCTCCTTGTGCCCAACCCACCCTGTTGCCTCAGGTCTGTGGGTCCATCCTGGGAGCTGGGTTGGAGAACACACATTTTTTTAGGGACAGGTTGTGTGTGTGTGTCTGTTTTCAAGTCAAACTGGTGCTGAGGGCTGAGTCCTGGCCGTGGCTCTGGGTGTAAGTGGCACAGGAACATGCAGCAGGAACTTTGGGGGTGCTTGAAGCCAGCTCTGCCCGTGACCTCCTCGGGCTCCAAACCTACAGCCCCACGGACCCTTCCAGCTCCAGCAGCCACGTGTGACTTTGCCAGGGTGTTGTGAAAAGCCTCGGGGTCCCTCTTGTCCCCCTCGAGACCCACCCCATGGCAGCACAGAGGGGGTGCCAGCAACTGTGCCTGCCCACAGCTCCTCTGTGCCATGTGGGGACAGGAGCTGCCAACGGCCCTCGCTGCAGGGAGCAAGCTTGGGGGGACCCCAGGGGACCTGGGAATGGCCCGAGGGACAGGTGCCACCGGGCACAAAGAGCCCCTTGTGTGCTGGCATGTGCCCTGGGACAGGGAGCTCCAGGGTGGCTGGGGGCTGTTGGATACCCGGGAGCTGCTGCACGACCAGGATTTCAGGGGCTGTAGTTCCTCTGGAGTGAGGGGTGAGGTGGAAAGCAGGATGGTCATGGTTCCCTCGGGTCCTGCAGCAGGTCAGGGCAGTGGGGAGGTCCTGCACCCCCTGCAGAGCTCCAGGTCTCTCCCTGAGCCAAAATAAGGGGCGTGACAAAACCAACCTAAACCAGACCCCTGCCCCCTCCCATGGGTTCTCTCTCGCCCATGGGAGACCTGGCACCCAGCACCCATCCCCCAGGCTGCTCTTTCTTCCAGAGGGAGGTTGATGATGGATCCAGTGGCTCGTGGGGCAGCTCTCAACATGCCAGCCAAACAAAAAAAATCTGTTTTTGAAATATCAAGTGGCCCCAGCAGCTGGAGCTCCCCCCAGCCCCGAATTTGGGCAGCAGCTGGGCAGGGTGGAGTGGCTGCACGGAGCCTTTGTCCCTCCGTGTCCCAGCATGGGACAGGTTGGGGTCCTGTGAGGAGGGACCCCACAGGTCTCTGGGGGGGTTTGTGGGATGTGGGGCACTGGGGGAAGAAGAGTGGCCCTGTGATTTTTGGCTGCCACTGTGGGTTTGGGTGCCACGTGTGAGAGGTGCCAGGGCTGACTCTGGGCATCAAGACGAAATGGCCTCAAGTTGCCCCAGGGAAGACTGAGGTTGGAGCGGAGGAAAAATGTTTTCTCTGAAAGGGTTGTTGAGCCCTGTGCCAGGCTGCCCAGGGCAGTGGTGGAGTCCCCACCCCTGGAGGGGTTTCCAAGCCGTGGAGATGTGGTGTGAGGGACACGGGGCAGTGGGGACCTGGCAGTGCTGGGGGAATGATTGGGTTCAATAACCTTAAAGGTCTCTTCCAACCTAAACGATGCTGGGATTCTGTGATTTGAAGTAAAATACCATGAGAAACCCAACAAGGGCAGTGCCTGGTGGACACTGGCCAATGCCAGGAGATGCCGTTGAGATGAGATGTGCCCAAATAGCCCCCTGTCCTGCGTGCCACCAACCTCACCCGTGGGTCCCCCGTGGCGTGGGGTGTGGAAAAAGGGCTCGGGAGGCGCAGGGCAGGTGACGATGGAGGCGGTTGAGCCCCGTGTCTTCTCTTTCTTCTCAGCAGGAGAGGAAAAGGGTCAGATGTCTTCACCCCTCCGTCATGCGATAGGAAAGTATTGTTTACGAGTCAAACGTGCCCTCCGCTCTGCCTGGAAACGCTGAGTGAGTGAAATTGCACAAAAACGACACCCAGATTGGCCTCGCCGATAAGCCCCAGGGCTGCTTTGGGGTGAGGGGAGGACAGAAACCCTGCCGAGGAGGAGGAGGAGGAGGAGGAGAAGGAGGAGGGAGCCGTGCCGGCGTCGCCTCGCCGTCCCGCCGGGGCTGGGTGAGTTGTCCCCATCCTTCCCCTCCTGGCTCTGCTGGCCTCCTGCTCCCAGGGTGGATCTTTCTTTCGTTGCTTTGCATTTGCTGATTTTTTTGGGGTTCTTTTAAATTTATTTCCCCTAATGGATTGATGCAAACTGGTGAAAACGGGGAGATGGAGCGACCTGATGGCTGTGGGGGGGTTGGGAGCAGCTCCAAGGGGCTCCACTGGGTCCCAGGGACCTGGCAGCTCCCTCGACCACCCACCACCCCAGGGACTGTTGGGTGCTGTTGGCGTTGGTGGGACCATGGGCCTGGTCCAGCTGCACCACGTGTAGAGGCTCAGCACCCGTGAGCTGAGCAGGTTTATTTTGCACCCAGAAAGCTTTGCCCAAGGGATTAAAAGTTATTTTTGATGCAGAATTTAGGGAAGAAAGAGTAATTGCAGAGTTTCTCCCTCCTCTTGCTTCTCTTGCCTCTGCCCTCGTTAACACGCTGTGGGATCTGTGTTCCATTGGCTTGTGATGCAGGGGGAGGTAGGAAGGGCTGGGGAGAGGGATGCCAGAAGTGGGGGGAGTCTCTGAAAATATCCAGCCTGTGGTGTTTGCACACCCTGCACCCCGCCAGGCCTTTTCTTAAAGATGTTTTAACCATCCACCTTTCCCTGGACGAGAAACCCCTCTGCCTGCAAAGCCAGAGATGGTGCAAGGAGGTGGTTTTTTCGGGGTGGAAGTAAGAAAGCAAAGCATCCTGCAGCCTGTCTGCTCCAGGGGCCAGGAAATGGGGATGACCAGAGTGCTCCCCGGCCGTCCCGTGGCCGTCGCTGGGATTGTTTCTGCACCTTCTTCCTCCGGGCTTTGCAGGGTTTGAAATCATTCCAGCACCACGGAGTTTCCTCCACTTCCCTCATGAGATCATTCCCCGCCTCATAAATCTCCCGGCCAGGAAGTTCCACCTGAGGTTCAGTTTAATTTTTCCCCTGCTTAAAACCGTCCTGTCGCTCATCCCAGTCAAGGAAAAACGTGTTTGGGTTGTGGCTGTGAAGGTGGTGGAGCTGTGCCAGTTTACACCCAAGGAAGAATCCGACCTCCTCGTTGGATTTGAGTTCATTGTAGAGCTACTGAAGTCGTTTTAGCTGGGTTGGGTTGGCCCCTTGGCACTGCCAGGCTCAGGGGTGGCAGCAGCCCTGGACAGGAAAGTGTTTTGCAGCCTTGGGTCCCTTTGAGATCTCTTCAGAAACCAGAGCAAGGTGATAAAAAACCCCCTCAGCAGCACTGTGAAACCAGAGTTACTGGTAAGCTGGAAATTGTTAGTAAGAGGGGGCATCGGGGGGCTGGGCACGTCCCAGTTAAATGTGGGCTGGATCAAACGGACCCAGGTACCCACAGGAAATGGGTTGTACTGGTCTCATTGCTTCATTTTCCCCATTCCCACCCGGAGCATCCCACCATGACCGTGAGCCACCCTGCCAAGCAACCCAGACCCTCTTCTTCCTCCCAGGAATTCGTTTTATTCCTCCCTGTCTTGCAAGCGTTCCCTTAAGTGAATTTTAGTGATGGATACAGGTGATTTTCTCTCTCTCCCCTCAAGTTTTGAATAGCAGGATTGATTTGATTTCCCCCTGAACCTCTGCAGGGCTTCTCTGCTGGCATGCAGCAGGGAGAGATGCATTTCATTAGAGTCCTGGCTGTGGCCTGGAGGCCTCTGAAGAAGGCAGGTTGGGGTTTTTCTTTGGGATAGAATCAGTAAATGCTGTGCTAGCTGGTTGTCATGGCTTTAGGGTTAACTCTTCCACGTGCCATGTGGTAACAGGAGACCTGAGTTGATGCTTTTCATCTTAGTAGCTGGAGAATTGATGCTCCCCATGCTCCAAAGAGCCATAACGTGGCAGTGCTGAGGCTGTGGCAATAGGAACCTTCCAAAGGGGAGTTATCCCCTCGTGGGGAGCACCAGGATCGGGTCCCACAGCTGGTTAGAGGGGGGACAGAGTGGACCTGGGTGGAAGGTTTGGTGCTCAGGGTGGCACATGCAGTAAGGTGCCCCCCTGCTCCTCCTGGGAGTTTCCCAGTTGCTGATGCTCCCACCACAGCATCACCACCTTGGTCTGACCCCACAGAGATGTTTCTGGAGGCCATTATCCTTCACGGGGAGAGAAGCTGCCAGCAGGGAACAGATTGTGGGTGAAGGTTGGACAAAGAATGACCTCTTTTGTGTGGACAGTGGGAAATCCCAGCTCCTGCTGACGCCAGGGCTGTTCCCATGGGACCCCAAGTCTGACTGGGCTGGAGAAGGGGCAGTTGGGGCCTGGAGGTCTCTCTGGGATGGTGAAGCAGCATCAGCAAGTGGGCAGGACATGCCTGGCCGCTCACGTGAGCATCATCCTGCCCATGGCAAGTCTTAACACATAGGTTCCACCCTGATGCCCACCTCTGTGCTTGCGGGGTGCTTCCTGCTACCCCTTTGCCCCCTCTGGGGCATTATTCTCCCCAAACCCACCCTCCTCCTGCCAAAAGCTCTCTTTTCTTGGCACTGCTTTTGCAGCTCTTCCGGCAGCCCTCTGGGCAGATGGAGGTTGTGGCTTTCTGTGGGAGCACCACTGGCAGGTAAGACAGTGCAGAACACCCAATCTGAGGGTGCAGAGAGCCCCCAGCTCGTGCTCCCCCAAACCAGGCAGTGGGTGGTTTCCGGGGGGGGTGCTCGCCTCTGACGCAGCCCGGTGCAGAACACCCAATCTGAGGGTGCAAAGAGCCCCCAGCTCGTGCTCCCCCAAAACCAGGCAGCGGGTGGTTTCCGGGGGGGTGCTCGCCTCTGACGCAGCCCCACGGGGCAACACGTGTCCCTAGGGACACGTGGAGATGGGGCTCGCACGTGGCCACAGCAGTTCTGGGGCTGAACTCAGCAGCCACATCTCTTTTGGGTTTAAAAACTGCTTTTTCAGAAGCAGGGAACCCCAGGGGCACGTTCTGCCCCGTTTCACCTACGGCGTGTGGCCAACGTGCTCCTGGGCCGTGCCCATCCACGTGTTGGGGTGGCAGAGCCACCTGCTTTCACCTTTCCAGGGAATAACCCCCCGTTGTGGGATGCTCAGCATCCCCGGGGAGGGATGGACTTCCCTGGGGTGGGTCAGCCACCTCGGGCAGCCCTGCCCGGGCACGGTGAGGAAGCCATCCATTCTTTTATGTGCGAAGGCTCGGCGGGAGGAAACGCTTGGAAACGGCCCCGAAAGGACATTCCAAGTCTGGCAGGAAAGCGACCCGCTTGTCTGGCAGGAGATGGGCTATTGTCTGTCCCACTGGCCAGCCGGGATTCCTCAGGCCCTTCTTGGAAGAAGAAAACGTCCGTCTGTCCATGAGTGTGTCTTATTTTTTCCTCCCCCCCTTTTTCTCTCTCGGGGGCTGCTGCACGTGGCTGGTCCGGGCACGGCGGGCTCAGCTCGTGTTGGTGTTGCTGGATTTGCTCCTAGGGTCTTTCCCCCGTAGTTTTTCCCTCCCCTCCATGTGTTTCTCCCCCTTGCTGGGTCGGTGACCTGGGTTGTGGGGGCAGGATGAGGCCGTGGGGTGAGTGGATGCCTGCTCGGAAGGGGTGGGTTTGTTTTGGGCTGGTGGGTACCATGCTGGGCTCTTGAAGGGAGGAGTCTGAACTTAGAGTTTTCTGCTGGAACTGGGGAGGGAGATGAAAACAAATCCCCAACAGCCTTCCCTGCTGCCTGCTGATGGGCAAGAGGGGGGCAAGGTCAGCCTGAAAATCTCCCCCAGCCAACCCTGTGTCCCACTTCTGCAGGAGACCTTTGTTCTGTCCCCTGGGGTGGGATCAGCTCGGAGCTGAGGGGCAGGATGAGCCCCAGGGCAGACACAACGTGGCACTGGGCAGGGGTGTGAGACCATTCACAGGATTCCAGCATGGTGGGGGTGGAAGGGACCTCTGGGGATCATCTCGTCCCACCCCCTGCTCCAGCAGCCAAC
>NW_008589213.1:12335-14105 GCF_000691845.1 Merops nubicus
CTCCAGAGCAGGAGACTCCACAGCCTCTCTGGGCAGCTGCTCCAGGCTCTGCACCCTCACACCAAAGAATTTTCTCTTTTCTGCTCAGATGGTAACCTCTTGGGTTCCAGTCTGTGCCTGTTGCCCCTTGTCCTGTCACTGGGCACCACCAAGAGGAGTGTGGCCCCATCCCCTTGTCCCCATTGATAAAATTCCCACACTCACATCCTCTTTCAGGAGTTTTTCAGCTTTTCTCCCCCTTGCTGCTTTGTGCTGGTGAGGAAATGCTGGCAGCCCCTTCTCTGCAAAGCCAGAGCCCACAGCAGGGACCAGGAAGAGGCTCTGGGTACCTCGGGGAGGGGGTCTTGGCATCTTGCTGGTGCTCCTGGAGCTGCTGGGGTGCTGGGCAGGGTGAGGGATTGCTGGTGCCTGAGCCCCCCCTGGCCTTTTGAGCTGTTCTGCTGCCACACAGACGGGGCAGATAGGATCTGCTGGCAGGCAGGAAGGGTGGCACGGCCTGGGGAGAATTGCAGGACGTGCCACTCGGGGTACGAATGGAGAAAGAAAAGCTGTTGCCATCCCAAAAAATCTCAGCCCTTGGATTCCTGGGGTCTGGAGGCGAGGTGAGCACGGTGGTGCCTGCACAGTCAGGGGGTTTTAGGGGTTTAGTGCTTGAGAGACGAGCCCCAAAACCTCATGTCTGGAGGAAGCAGCTCCGTGGGTCCCTGGTGCCACATCGAGGACTCGTGGCTCCCTGGTTTTGGGTCCTCCAGGCTGGCACTGGGCATCCCAACACCATTCCTTCTCTTCCCCTCCACCTTGCAGCAAATGGGAAACATCAAAGGCAGAGATCTGTTACACTCCCCGTGCCAAGGCAATTGTTCCTGGCCCTATTGTCTGCCACAGGCAGCCCTGGAGCCCAGCACCTGAGCCCCCAGCCCTCGGGAGCCAGCCCTGTAACAAGATAACAGTGCTGGGGTTATCTTTAAGGGAAAAAGAGACCTTTTTCTTCTCTCTTTTAGTATATATATATTATTTTTTCTATTCACCAAACCATATAATAAATCCACAGTGAAGCCCCTTTCAAACAGACCCCTTTTAAAATACCAGCCCCGTTTTAAGAGTAAACTTCCAGTGGCACTGGGAGGTTAAATACCATGGAAATGGGACCTGGCAGAGGAGCAGGACTTTGCTTTTGTGTGTCTCAAACCAAAGCCATCGAGGGCACTGCTCCGTGCTGCTGCTGCTGCCCCACTGCCTGGGCACCCACGGCTGGGCAGCACCCCAACCATGGGCACAGAGAGAGGGTGAACCTGGGCCAGGGATGCACTGAGCAGGGGGGTTTGGCCTTTAAAAATCCCCTAAAAAAAGCTGGAAGCAGGGAGAGGCTGTGCCCAGACCCACAGGTCTTCAGTAAGGAAAGGGCCCAGGGCAAGGTGCTGCAGCTGCTGGGCGTTCGTGCCTCAGTTTCCCCATTTAAGGTGCTGCAGCCACCGTGCCTCGGTTTCCCCACCTAGGGCAAAGTGCTGCATTCGTGCCTCAGTTTCCCCAGCACCTAGGGCAGGGTGCCACAGCCCCTGCATCTGTGCCTCAGTTTCCCCACAGGGAGAGCAGGGGTTCTGTGGCACAGAGGGCACCTAGGGCAGGGTGCCACAGCCCCGGCATCCGTGCCTCAGTTTCCCCACATAGAGAGCACAGGTTGTGAGGCAGAGAGAGCACCTAGGGCAGGGTGCCACAGCCCCTGACTCCATGCCTCAGTTTCCCTACCTGCAGCACAGGGGGAGCAACGGC
>NW_008589213.1:14918-15792 GCF_000691845.1 Merops nubicus
CCTCCTGCCCATGCCGAGCGTGTCCGGCCCCTCCCCGGCCGAGCTGCACCCACGGCTTCTTCGAGGGGATGGGTTTTTCTGGGGGGGGTTGGGGGTGCTGGCCGTGCCCGGGTCACCCTCCCCATGGGCGGGCTGGCCAAGGTGAGGGGTGGGCAGGAAGGGCCGGGGCTCGGGCGGGGCAGCAGGATGCGGCCGTAGCGGGCGATGCCGACGGAGGGCAAGGGAACTGAGATGAAAAAAAAAAAGCCCCGCTAAGATCAGAAAGGCTGGCGAGCACAGTGCCCTATTGTGGAGCTGTCACACTTCCCTTTACTTTATTGCTTTTGTCCAACACCCTATTGTTCCACTTCCTTTTGTCCCCTATTCACAGCCCTGGCTTTTCATTACCCAGCCGGCCTTGTTGTTTTCGTTTCTTTTGTCTGAAGTTCCTGAGAGGAAGGTTTTATTTTCAGCGGTTTGATTAATTCGCAGCTTGAGCTTTGGGCTTTGTTTGTTATGGAATTGTTGCCCCCCGAGTCGGGCAGCCCCCCCTCTGCTCAACCACCCCCCACCTTGGGTTAAGGGGGTCCTGGGGGTGTGGAGGTGAGAAGGAGCTAGAACGTCCTGGTTGTGGGATGCCAGAGCTCAGGCAGGATGTGTCCCCATCCCACCCCTTCCCACCTTGGCACCCCCCCCTGTGCCAAGGTGCCTGCACCCCCACAGCCTGGATCCTGTATAAATCCCTTCCTCAGCAGCCTCTTTTTGCCCTTATTGCCCCCAAAAGGAGACCTTGGGAGGGTAGGAGTTGTTCCTGCTCTGCAGCGTGAGGGTGGGTGGCCCCAGGGAGACCTTGTGGGCACGGCTGGTCCCTTTGGGTTGAAGCACAGGGAGCTCT
>NW_008589213.1:15823-18733 GCF_000691845.1 Merops nubicus
ATGCAAGGATATGGCCCCTGCAGCCCTGGCACTGCTGGCACTGCTGGCACTGCCCCAGAGCTGGGGCTTGGCAAGGGACATGCCCATGACCTGTTGGGGCAGATCCCATTGGGAATATCAGCTCTGGCTGTGCTGGTTGTCCCCTCAGGTTGTGCAGCTCATCCCCCCTAACAGCTCGTGGCCACTTCTGGGGTTCCCAGCCAAGGGACTGGCAGCACTGGGAGCTGGCCCAGCACCTACAGCCACACTGGTGAAGTCAGGGAGAGCCATTCCCCAGGCCTGGCTGGGGCACGGCCAGTGCCAGCTCCACCCCGTGCCAGGGGCTCCCAGAGGAGTGGCTCTGGTGGCCATCCCACCCATTGCCCAGCAGGGAGAGGATTCCTGTGTCCTGTTGGAGAGGGAGACCTGCCTGCTGCCCTGCCACCTTTCTGGGCTGGTGGAGGGGCAGCGGGGTACCCCTGGGGTGCTGGCACTGTGAGCCTTGGGTTGCCCTCTGCCAGGCTGCTGGATGATGTGCAAAGGCACCTGCTGATATTAGCCCTAAATCCCATGGCTCTAGTTGCTTTTTTTAGGGCTTGGCTTGGTTGGTCTGTTCCCATCTCAGCCCTAAATGTTAAGGGATTGTTTCTGTAGGATCTTCTGATCAGTGAACCCCCAAATTTGCAAAAACTTGAGCTCAGGAAGCCAAGAAAAAAAATGCTTATCCTTGCCAAGCTATAGAATCACAGAATTGTTTGGGTTGGAAGAGACCTTTAAGACCATCAAGTCCAACCCTTCCCCCAGCACTGCCAGGTCCCCACTGCCCCGTGTCCCTCACACCACATCTCCACGGCTTGGGAACCCCTCCAGGGGTGGGGACTCCACCACTGCCCTGGGCAGTGAGAAGGTCTCTCTGCGTCTCCTTTTCTCCAGCCTCCACACCCCCAGGTCCCTCAGCTGCTCCTCACAAGAGCAGCTACACCCTTCCCCAGCTTCATTGCCCTTCTCTGGCCACACTCCAGCCCTTCAAGGTCCTTTTTGGCGTGAAGGGCCCAAAACTGAACCCAAGATTTGAGGTGCAGCCTCCCCAGTGCTGAGTCTGGGGGACAATCCCAGCCTGCTGGCCACAGTAGCACCAATACAAGCCAGGATGCTCTTGTCCTTCTTGGCCACCTGGGCAGACGCTGGCTCATATTCAGCTGACTATCAACCAGCACTCCACGGCCAAAAGCAAGACCATTACCCCTGGAAAACCAGCAGTACAGGGCACTGTATTGTGGGGCAGGCTGGGAAAAGGGGGTGCAGCTGGCCGGGGTTGCCCCGTGGCTCTGCTGACAGCCCTGTCTCCCCACAGGATGTCCATGAGGAGCCCCGTTTCTCCCCACCTGGAGCTCGATGGAGCAGGCAGCATGGTGAACTGCACCATCAAGACAGAGGAGAAGAAGGAGAGTGGCTACGAGTCCCCCCCAGGGGCTGCCCCCAGCTCTGAGCCCCCCCCTCCCAGCGACCCGCCGGGGCCACCGCCCAGGGAGGGCCCCGACCCCCAGGTCCTGCCCCAGGTGGGTCCCAGGGCTGGCAGAGCTCCGTGCCCATCCCTGCTCCCATCCTGGCACCCCTGGCAGTGGGGTGGGCATTGGATTCCCCGGGTGGTTAGTCCTCATCCTGAGATAAGAGCTGAAACCTGAGGCTCCCCCAGGGTTTTCTGGCTGTGGATGCTCTCGGGTCAGATCTGGGGTTTGAGCACTTCCCATGGAGCTCCCCATGGCCACCTCCAGATGGGCTCCATCCCTTCAGCCTCCCTTTTTAATAGCTCTTGGGTTTTCTCTCCTCCCTGACCAGCAGCCTCAACCCTCCTGCTCCCAGAGCTGCCCCCCTGGGAGGGGAACAGTGCTCTGGAGAGCCAGGCCACCTTCACAAATCCCAGAAACCTCCAGCAAACAAGCCTTTGTGGCACCAAGGGCTGGGGGGAAGGTGCCTGGCAGGGTGTGGTCCAGCTGTCAGCCGGGCAGGGCTGGCTCCGAGCATCCTACCAGCCCAGCATCTCCTTCCTGGAGGCCTGGGGATGTCCCCACCCCTGGCGTTGGGTGCCAGGTAACAGGGAGTGTGTTGCAGGAGTCCCACTCGCCCGCTGGTGACACGTCAGAGCCCAGGCACGCTGCCTTTGAGCCCTCTGCCAGCGGCCAGGAGAAGCTGGACTTCAACAAAAACCTGAAGGAGGGTAAGAAGTGGCCTCTTGGGACCCCTCCCCGCTCCCTTCGGGCCCCTCGGTGTTTTTCCAGAGCTGAGGGATGGGATGTGCCACCCCGTGCTGTGGTGTGGAGCCTCGGGCTGTGCTCACTTGGCTGTCCTCTCCCTCTCCCTCCTCCACCGACCCTGGCACGGGCAGTGATGCCAACCATTGAGAAGTTACTGTCCAGTGACTGGAAGGAACGTCTGCTGGGCCGAAACACCTCCGAGTCCAAGGAAGTGAAAGGTGAGGTCTCCTCCCAGCCACCCACCTCCACCCTCCTCCCTCCTGTGCCCGGGCAGGCTGGGCTGGGAACACAGAGCTTCCCACCTTAGCAGGAGGGGAGATGGGTCTGCAGGGTGCTTATTTAGGGGGGATTTGAACTTTTGTTTAACCAAAACATGAATATGATCTTTGGGGGATGAGCATCCCTGATGAAAACTTACACAGTGTGCACTGAGGGGATGGTTCAGCACACAGGGACCTTCATGCCCATCACCCAGAGATGCTGGTGATGCTCTTCCCACCGACCTGTAGCCACTTGGCTTCTTGCAGGCACCCAGGAGAGCCTGGCAGAGAAGGAGCTGCAGTTACTCGTCATGATCAACCAGCTGTCCACCCTGAGGGACCAGCTCCTGACGGCCCACTCAGAGCAGAAGAACATGGCTGCAATGCTCTTTGAGAAGCAGCAGCAGCCGGAGGAG
>NW_008589213.1:18764-19298 GCF_000691845.1 Merops nubicus
CAGGCAGCAGCAGGAGCAGGTGGGCCTGGGGCTCCGTGGGCAACCTTCTGGGGGCAAGCGTTTGCCAGCGACCACCCATCCCTTTGGGGGATCCCTTTGGGGATCCCATTGGGATCTGCTGGCTACCTGACCAGGACGGGGTCCCCTGGGGGTGGTGGGGAGGTGGCTTTGGGGTTGGGGGCAGCAGGACTCTCCTCCTGTTTTCAGAGACCCCCCCCATCTCGCTCCCTGATGCTGGGAGGATGAAGGTCAAAGGAGGTGGGAATGAGGGAATTGCACTCCTTAAAATAATGCAGCCACACTGGGTCCTTCCTGACTCTGCTCTCTTGGCTCTTGGAACACCTATTTTCCTTCTCTGCTGGCCCACACGGGGCTAAGGGCAGGGGTGACACCCCTGGCATACCCCAGGCTGGGGGTGACATTGTCCCTTCCAGCCTGGTTCTCTCCCCATGACCCAGGGGGTGGCTTAGGAGCAGCTCAGCCACCCCTCACCTGCCCTCCCATGGGCTTCAACCCTCCCCAGACCCCTTGTCC
>NW_008589213.1:19435-19726 GCF_000691845.1 Merops nubicus
ATGTCCCCTCTCTGCCAGATCGCCAAGCAGCAGCAGCAGCTCATCCAGCAGCAGCACAAAATCAACCTGCTGCAGCAACAGATCCAGGTAAAGGTGGGGGGACACCTCCCCATGTCCCCCATCCCATCCTGAGTGACTCCAGTCCCCTCGTGTGTCCCCTCCCGGGGCCAGGCAAAGGGGTGGCACCCACCTGCAGTGTCCCACAGCAGTTCTCTGGTCTCTCTGCTCCTCTCCCCATCTTCTCTCCAGCAGGTCAACATGCCCTACGTCATGATTCCTGCCTTCACCCCC
>NW_008589213.1:19763-20055 GCF_000691845.1 Merops nubicus
CCCCGGCCACCCGGCGTCTCCCTGTCACTCCGCACTCCCAGCTGGCACTGCCCATCCAGCCCATCCCCTGCAAACCAGGTGAGCGGGGTCCCCCGGGGCTGGCCCAGCCTGGCTGGGTGACCTTGTCCCCCAACCCCTGTCCCTCTGCTCCCCGCAGTGGATTACCCGGTGCAGCTGCTGCACAGCCCCCCTCCTCCCACGCTGAAGAGACCCACGGGCTCGGGCCACCTCCAGATGCAGGTACAGCCCCAAAGCACCTCCATCCTCCAGGCTGGGGGGGCTGCAGGGGCTG
>NW_008589214.1:0-18169 GCF_000691845.1 Merops nubicus
GGCTCTTTCAGCACCTAGTCCCTTCACGGGCTCATCTACTGGAGCAGTGCATTGCCCAGTTCCTTCCTTTCCCCGTATATCGAGAGGAAAAGGCCTCTTTGTAAGGTCAACTTTTGCACACGGAGAGTAATGTGCAATGGTAAGTTTCTTCAGTTCCTTTAGGGAATAAACTCGTCTGGGAAAACCTTTGTTACAGTTTCTTGATGCAAGAAACCTACAGTCTACGTCTTGGCTTGGTGGGTGACTGTGTTAAGGGGTGGGTGTGGAAATAACTCTTTCCACATCTCTTCAGTGCTTTAGAAGAAACCTTTCCAATACTGTTATTTTTGTTGAAAACAATGTAGAACAGCTTTCAAAGGCATCAAGGTGAGTTAGCAATTTAATTTTTTTCCTACAGGAAACTGGAGGGAAGGAGGAAGGAGTGACTTTCTGTCACTTCACAAGTGAAGGGAGCATAATTTCTTCTTCTAAATGATTAATAAGATAAGGGCCCACTTGGAGATTTATGGCTTCCCAGCTGGGCGTGAAACAAGATCTTTAAAGTATGGAGAAACTCTATGCTGTAGCTCTTCCAAGTGCACCCAGGGCGGGGTAGATCTTCCAGTTAAGAACTGAGAGATCTTTTTGGCTTTGTAGTGCTAGTGCATTTGTACTATGTCTTCAAATAGACATTTGCTTTTATCATCATTAAAATGTCAAATGTGGAAGACGATAATGTTTTGCTAGCAAAAAAGAAAGTATGTGGCTGGCCTTGTCTTTCTTTTGGAAATGCCATTTGTTTACTTGAGATCATGTGCTTTGACTTTCTAATTGTGTGTTGTTGAAATGGTTTCCCTTCTTCCCAAGCATGAAGAATAAAGTTGGCAAGCAGAGGCATCTTTTGCCATCCCATCCTACTATGCTCAGTGGAGTTCCTTGCTTTAGAAATTATCTGGTACTCCTGAGCAGTGACCTCCTTTTACTTTCTCCTAGTGTTTGGATGCCTTATTATACTCATTATGACACTCTTGTGGTTAAGCTGCATTTGGAGGAGACCCATCTCACCACCTGTCATACTCTATGGGTGGTTCTTCAACTTCCCTAATCTACTGGTGGCCAAGTTCTGGGTCAAAAACTGATGAATGGTAGTGTAAGATATAATCATCCATGCCAGTTGCTCCTCCTATTTCTTGCCTGCTCTGAAGGCTATAGACAGGTGGCAAGGGAAGAGGTGGCCCATATTCTTAGCAGCCAAATATCAGGTGAGCACATTCAGCCATCTTAGAACATCGAATATACCTGGTATTTAGAGAATTAGCTGTTTGGCATGAATGTTTTTGTAGAAATAATGCTCTGGGTGATTTTCTTGTTTTAGAAGGATGATTCTTGCAGACATTTGAAGGATGACTAAGAGAAAAGAGTGGGTTGTTCACTCCTCAAAATGGGTGAAGCAACCACTCAATGTATCACTTCCAAAGACAACATATGGTCTCCCACCTGTATCACTTATGGTGTTTGTATTTTTATCCACTATGATGCATTTGTTATCTTCTCAGTTTAATTTAGTTTGTAAGATGCCTGGGATATATATATATGGAGGTAGTCAGATCCACCTAGGAAATATTACTGTGATACTGTGTTGTGTGGTTCGGGTGTGGTTTGTTTTTTTTTTTTTTTTTTGGTAATGTGACTGCTGTTTTCTTTGTGAGATTATATTTGGTTTCTTCAGTTTTAGGATCGCTGTAAAATATTTTTGTGGTGTAAGTTTTAGGTTTTGAGTGATCTCACATACACTTAGCAATGATGAGGTTGCCTCAACTTCTTTTGCAACATTAATACTAGCTTGTATTACAAAGTCCTAGCAAAAGGACAAGAGTTACTATAAAGCAAAATGAGCTTATAATTTTCTTTTTGAGGATCCTAGCTGATCAAGACAAGACTCAGAAATGAAATTCTTTAAATGAATTAGATAGTGCTGTTTTTTCTGGGTGATACTGAGAAGAAAATGCAAAGACAGATCAGCAGAAACATCAGTTAAATCTTTTTGTGGAGCACATGATTTTTTAACTGGTCACTTTTTTTGTTATGTAATGAATTTTGTAAAGAAACAATCTTTTTGAGATAAAATGATATGGAATTATATTGGTTTGTTTCTGCTTTTATATGATGTGACTAAAAAAATTCCTTGGAGAATGGTTGTGAACTATTTGTGGGGTCCAAGGAAGTTCATAAGCATAGATATCTGTAGCTGATAGGTGCAGCTTTGTAGGGGAAGGCCTGGTCAAATCATGGCTCCGGCCTGTAACTTAGGCTAAGCAGAGAAGGGCTCTGGGAGAGTGACTCAGCTAGAATAGAGGAGGTGAGGCATGCTGTGTGTTTGCACCATGGTGTTTGGTTAAAATGAGTTTGTTGTGCCTAAAAAGTATGTAAACTGATGTTTGACTAAGGGCATAAAAAGGCCGGGTTTTTTGTAAATAAAGTTCCGTCTTTGCACCTGCCTGAGGACTCCGTGCTGCTCCGTGCATCCACACCGACAGATATCCAATGCTTATAAGAAAATGTAGATGTCTTTGGATTAACATTGGTTAGTATTTAAATTGTATTTTTGCTTTCTTAGCTTTTGATCTTGGGGATTACTTGTGGTTCATTTAGCGATAGCATTTTTTGCAATGCCCAGCTGTGGAATACCTTAAATAGCACATTTTGTTTTGGAGTAGCTGTAACAATTGGGAACACCAACCTCATCTCGTTTCAGAGACTCTCAGGTGCTGAGCTCTGAGAAAGGAGAGAACAATAGCAAAGATGTTTTAACACTTCTCTGGAGATGGCTGCGTTACTGTCACACCATTTCTGTTCAGAGAAACCTGGAATTATTTCATGAATTAGAAGTGTAGACTTTGAGATGGACAGTTCCTGTATTTGGGAAGCTGTATTTCACTATGATCTCTTTAATGTGTAATGACAATAAAGAGGGAGAACTGTCGTGTCAGAATTTCTGTTCTTTTAGTGTGGCAGATGGAATGTGTCTAATACTTTGAAGTGTACTTTGGAGTTTCAAGTTGTGTTTGGATGTGTGGGAGCCCTTGACATTTTGGATGTTTAGCAAAGCCTAAACTTCTCTGACGTGTTTTAAACTTAGATTTTGAGAGGGGTATCGACTTTCTAGACTATCTTAGAGATTCACTCTTGCAGACTGGCACTCGCTGGCAATGCTTTAGGCTAGGTAACATGGCTTCTTTTATGACCAATGTACTCTTTAGTTAAAGTATCCCTCTTTCAACAAATATTGTCTTTTTGTAAGCTTCTCACTGCTTGTTATGCTTATTATTCTGGCCCTCTAACAGAAGTCACAGTGCAGATGTAGAATCTGGCAGCTAAATTCCACAGAAATGGAAAACGGAGAGATCTATTTTAGAATTAAATGGCTTTAAAAATATCAGTTGTGTAGGAAATGGCATAGAATGGTGAAAGAAGTAGAAAGATCATTGAAAGATAAATAGTATAGGTATGCATGAAAATGATGTGCTGTAGTTGCTGGATAACACTGGAGTTGAGTAGGGGAATCACTAAAGAAAATGTTTGTAATGATTGCCTAGCTGGATGTGACATGCAATTTATTTGGAAGAGTGAAAGAAATGTAACAAGTCTCTGCCATTCCTGAGTTTAGTGCAACAGATGGCATGTTGCACAAAGGACTGGTAAGATGTTGGACAGTTTCCCTCCAAGTAAGTAGCTCTGATTGTTTTGGATGACTGCTGACTTACTGGCCATGCTATCCAACTGATTAAGAGGCTAGTGGAACACACTTTGGTGACTTCATTCCAGTTTCCAGTGGAGGCTTCCTGTGCCTACTCGCGGCAACACAATTCGGCATTCATCTGGGTTACCTCATTGCAAAAAGAGCTAAGTGAATGGACTTGGAGACCACAGTACTTCATTCTCAGGCACTGATTTCTCTTTGTTAAGTGCGTTGAACCCTGTTGGAGATTGTGCTGATGTTTTTCAATATTGGAATTAAGCACTTTTTGTGGTCAGCAAAATTAATTCACAGGTAATCTGCTTAGATACGTATTACATTATGTCTGTGGAATGTGCAACAACCGAGTCATTAAATAACTTTATAAAACAGTATAAGTTTGTGTTATTTCTGTGACAGTATGGACTCTGACCTAAATAGTTTTCTCTAGTGCATTCTTTTCCTTAAATATTGTTGTTGAAATAGTTCTTACAGCTTACGTTCCTTGAACAATTCAGATTAGTGGACAAATATGACATGGTGAAACATCGTTGTTCTTTGGTTAACCCATGGAAATGAGTACTCTCAGGTGCTGGAATACAGTTTTGTGTGTAAAGCACCTTTGTTTTTGATGGTTAAATATTGGCAATCATGGTGTACCTTGGTATCAATTTGTTTTTCACATCCCTCATTTGATATCTTCTCAGACAATTTTTTTCCTTAAGGACAGCAGTTACAATAACATCTTTCATTAATGGAAAATGTTCATGTCAGATGCCTGTAAGGACTTACACATTTCACTTGTGAATTGACATGTTCAGCTAAGATGGCTTCAGTGTCACTGCAAAGATGGAAGATGGGGTTGTGCTCTGGAGTTGGTAAGAACTCCAGAGAGTTCTGTTGGTAAGAACCAGCAGCTGATTGGCTGGTGAACTCTGTTCAGCCTTTTCTGTTAGTTAATAAAATGGCAATTTCAGAGGTGCTGTGCCTTCTGATGGTTTCAGGGTGCCAATTCTATGTGGAATTGAGAGGTAATCTACTAAATTACCTCCAGAGCCTGTAAATTTTGTGCAGGAGTTTGATCTAAGATGGCTGAGGCACGGCCAGTTTCTTACTTGGGCATGATCCTAAAACCATGTGCATACCCTTATATCCTAGTGAAGAGAGCAGAGATGAGAGATGTTCTGCATGTTTCGAGTTGTAAGGGTTTCAAAGCATGCTGAATGCACAAACATAAGCTTTTTATTCTATAACCTTGGGTATGTATATTATTTGGAGCCAAGAAATGTAAAATGCATTGTGGATATTTAGGCTTGCTAAATTGTAAGTGTCCCAATATTTAAGTATTCTAAGAAAACGCTGGACAAGTATTCTTAATAGCTGATGCTATGACTTTTCTGTTGCTTTCTTGTGGACTGGAAGCTTTGTAGCAAAACTTAAGGAGAAATAGAGCTTTATCCTGCAAATATATAACCCTCTGTTTAATAACATTCATGTGAGTAGCCTTAGTGAATTCAATTGAAAATACTCCATTGTTTAGAATATCTTGGATTATTTCTAAGATAGACTTAAGTTTAAAACTTGTATCTTAAAATGGCAAGTGTTACATTAGTGTGACTATATTCTTAAACATACCTACTGTGAAAATAGACAAATGCAGAGGTCTAAGTATAAACTCAGTGTATTTCCTTTTACATTGTTTTCAGTTTTTGAGTTGTATTTCTAAAATAATTGCTGTCTTTCATGTGTTTAATGTATGTATGTGTTATCAGGTAAACAGCCTTGTGTTCTGAAGACTGTTGGTATGAATGTTGATAATATCGATATTTGCTGTTGCATAAGCATGTGTAACACATTTTTCCAATATTCTACCTTTGTGGCCTTATTTGAAAAACATTGTTCATTTTGACATTATCAAACCTTGTCTTATAAATTGGAAGTGTGACTTTTCCTACTGTAGACATAATTTGTAAGGAAATACTTGTTGAATATCATGATTTTTTTTTCCTGTCATTTCAGAGCATTTAACAGACTCTGTTCTGTCTTTTATTGTTAAACTCTTATAACCTTATTTGTTATTGAAAAGGCAGATAATAGCGTCACACAGTATTTACAAAAGCTTTCAGTTTGAAGCAGTTTCTTTAATATAAACACACATATATCAAAGCATTAGAAATGTATGAAGTATAACTCTTATGAAGCTCTTATTTGTACTACCTTTGAAGATCAAATGGTCTTTTCAATACCTAAATTCTAGGAGTTCCTTCTGCAAGGTTTAAGGCATCACAACAGCTGTCCATATTGGTTCCTCATTCCAGAATTTTTAGAGTGATCCTAAACCTGTCTTCCCTTCATGCATGCTGATGTAATAGTTGATGTAACAAACTTCTTCAATAATTTCTTTGTAAGTAAGTGTTGCTTACTGGGCTCTGTTAGTCCAGAGTCTGCTAATGGAAAAAATAAATGCACAGAAATTTTGTATTAAAAAATTAATGTTTCTATCAATCACAACTAGTGTTGTTAGCATGCATACAATTTAAAGAGTTAACTTTTTAAATTAATCATCACCTCCCTTGATTTGATTGAAGTATTTGGACCATAAATTTCTTTGTCAAGGGCTCGGTTTTCCTTGCTCATAAAGGAGGCAGAACAATTATGGACTAGATGATAAATTAGCAATATGAAGTTGTAAATGTGAACTGATGTACTTGCCTCACTTCTTGTTGTGTAATAATTCCTCCAGGAGCAAGGCAAATGAGATTGCAGCTAAGAAAAACAAGCTTGGCTATTTAAATCATAATATATCTTTTTTTATTTTTACTTAAAATCATTACTGTTTTCCCTTTACTATTTTCTTTTAAAAGTAATTATAAAAATGAAAATTCAAGCTGAACTATGGCCTTGTTTAATTCTTTACGTATGTTTATAATGATATGTGTAGTATTTCAGGAAAAAAGTGTTTAATTTCTGGAGCTGTCTGTTGTGTCTCTCTGGAAGTTACAGGTGCTTTGTAAAGAGGTTTTAAAAATTAGCCTTTTGAGATTAAGTATAAGTAAGAACTAACATTGCTTGAAAGTGGAAGAAAGGTGGCATTTGTTGCCATTTTAAATTTAAAAAAAATAGAACAAGACTTGTCTCCCAGTTTTTTCTAGAAAACTTTCAGGTTTTCTTGGATCATACTTATTTTTAATCTCTAACTTCTCAACTGAAATAGATAATTAAATCTGTAACAAAGACAGTGTTTCTGTAAACTCTTAAATAGAAATTCAATTTAGGTGAATTTGGCACAAGCAAAATTGTGCTACTCAGTAGGCATAATTTTTAAGTAATCCTGAAGAATGTTGTATAATTTTATTATTTTTCCCCAAAGGAGACTATTTTAGTAAAAATGTATGACAATTTTATTTTAATAGTCATTAAACTAAGAATACTCTTCAGCTATGCAGGTGCGTTAGAACAATCCTCCACAAAAGACTGGAGTTCATAAATGCAGGCTTGCATTGGTAAAGGAGATTGCCTATGGAGCAAGAAGAGGGAAGTGAGTAACAACTGCAGGACGGAAGGCACAACGAATGCAGGCTGTATTACAGAGTTTAACACACGAGACACCTGCAGACCTGCAAGGACCAAAATGTTAGTAATCCTTTCACTGGAAAGACAAAAGCTTGCCAAGCCTTCAGAAATCTCTGTATCCTGACAAGGTCGTTATGGTGCAGGAAAGGTGCGGGGTGGGGTGGGGGTGGTGTTTGTGCTTTTTTTTTTTTTTTTTTTGTCTTCTCAAAAGGCAGCTGAAGAGATGCAGACAGGATCTTGGGCTGTGTGTTTCCATCCCTTATTACTCATGATTCACAACACCCATCCTGCCACTCCCACAAAAAATAGCATCTTAAGGTTAATAGTTGCAGAGGGAGCAGATGGCAAGCAAAAAAAGGACACAACATGCTCAAGATGGAATTTGATCAATTAAAACTAAAGTATTTATCCTGCATCTTTTGAACTGTTAACAACACTGTTACCTCTGGTGCTTAATGTTTTAAACGAAGGATGGAGCTAAACATCCCTGCTTCTAATGATTGACCATTAAATCAGAATAAACTTAGGCATTGGTCTATAGTCTGCATTGGAAGATAATTTATTGTGCAGGCTGTACTTTTTTGTGTTTGGCCAGAATTGGCAAATACACTGCTCTGTACAGATACAGTGTGTTCTCTGGTGTAACCATGAAAATGAGAAGTGGTGATTCTGCCACTGTTTGGCTGTAGTAGCCTTTTTTTTTTTTTTTTTAAACAATCTATCTTCAGGTGTTTAATATTTGACACAATGTAGAAAAGTAAAACATCTTAAATTTCTTACCTCCCTTAAGCATCTTAGAAACCCCAGGGAGACTTTCTTTTGTCATATACAGGACTGCACAAAAGAGCTCTTCTAGTAGGAGTGTTAGAGGGAAAATGTTAGAATTAGTGTTCCAACAACAAAGAGAGAGCAAACTTAAAAGTTACAAAGTAATGGAGGTTTCAGTGCAGTTTAAATATGACTTTAAATAAAACTCCATTTCTAATTAATATTGTACTTAAAGTTTAAACCAATTATAATGTCTTTTACAGTGTAGTAAAGAGAAAAAGTAAGTGCGTTGGGAAAAAATGTACCTCTACTTGAATGCTAGCTTTACTGTAAAAGTGTGAAACAAAATAAAAGAGAATTTAAAAGGTATTGTTGATTTTTCACTTAAATATGTCTGAGAATAATTTGCAATTCTGATAATTCAGTCAAAACTACTTGCTTTTCAAGATTTTTAATACTGCATTTTGAGCAAGTATTGTTGTGATAAGATAATATTTTAAAGGTTCCCTTTACTTTAATAAAATCCTTAGTGTTTGCCAGGACATATTTGTGGAAAAGAACTTTTTCTGTGGCTCTTCTTCCTTTTGTGGTTTCTCAAGATACAGTGAATTTGACTCCTGGTGGAGAATATAGGCACATTATCTCCTAATTGTCTCTTATTTCTTCTATTTTGATGCTTTTGGTTTCTGTCTGGAGAGCTGTATAGTACTAAACAGTTCCAGACAGTTTGGAAGCCATTGAGAATTTTAAAAATCAGATTGGTAATTTCTGCATTTAGCTGTCACTATATATTTGAGGAGGATAGCTGTAAGGAAAGGGTTCCCTTAAAGTTTTGGGTGGTATTACAAGTGATTGAGTTCTTGGCTGAATGTTAATATTGGCAAGTAGTAGTGCAAAGCTAATACTAAGTATTTGGCTAATATCCAAATGTACTGCTGACTAAGTAATTCTGGCTGCAGGAGGAGACAGAAATTCCAAATTGGCCCTGAGCTTTCTAAGCATAACTGTCAGGATTCTTTCCACCCCCTTCTTCTGTGTGCCCCCTTCCACCCACTCTCCCCACTCTTATACCTCTACCCCAATTCCCAGCCCTGCCCCCTCCCAAGTCTGTATTTTTGTGGCTGTCCTGGCCCCACTATGTCTGCTTATGAAGGTGATGTAAACAGTCAGTGTGTGAGATAAGTTGACACAAAATCAGAAAGTAGCTCCATGTTCAAATGCTGGTTATCAGATGATGATAAGGAACCAGTAACACTGACCCCACTGAAACTAATTGTGTGCCCTAGTCTGAGGAGAGAGAGAAAGAAAAACCTGAACAAAAAAAAAAGAACCCCATTCAACCAAAAAAAAAACCACAGCCAGCAAAAGAACAAAGGAAAACCCAATCCCCCAAAATCAAACTCCCCAAAAATTAGAGAAGGAAATAATCAAGTCTCTTTATCCATCACTAAAAATGTTTGCCTGCTATTAGTAATGTGCAGAATGATTTCTGTACGGTTAAGATGATGCTTCAGCTTTAGTAGTAAGTCTGCTTCCTGAGCATAGTCTGAATATTTGCTCATATTATGTTTTCTGTCATGAGAACATCTCAAGAGGAAAGTTTTTCTACATTTTATTATCTCTGGCCCTATATCGAGTTACTGTAATTTTTCTACATTTCTTGCTATGATTTGATAATTACTCTTGACAAAGCTGTTAAATCTGCTGTGGAGTTAACCACACTGTGTGCTGTATAGCACCTGCCTATTAGTGAAACCTCTAGTGTGAAACTGGTGAGAACTCTGTATGCACTGTGGCTGTGTGTAGAATTGATAGCAAAGGTCAAACTGTTACCTGCTTTTCATGCTTTGGAATAACTGTCTGAGTCTGCTGGGCTGCTTAGGCCAAAGCATTTTACAGGAGATACATAGAATGTAACAACAAATTGTGTTTTTTTTTTTTTTTTTTTTTTTTTTTTTTTTTTTTTTGTTTTGTTTTGTTTTGTTTTTTTCCCCCTGATCTCAATGAAGGAGGGATTTAACCATTTCATTAAAATTTAGTCAGACATCACAGGCTTTTGTCTGGCAAGATCTAGGTTTTTTTTTTTAATTTGTTTGTTATGAAAAAATTGACAGACACAAGGCAGAAAATTCTCACTTGTTTTGAATTTGGTGACACTGATTTTTTAAAATAGGTTAATGAAATTATTTGTGGTGTTTTTCTTTTTTTTTTTTTTTTGAATGAGGGGGCTGAGAGTATGAACTGAGTGAAAACTGGAAATGATGGGGTTCTGTGAAGACAGTATTACAAGAAAACTGTAATTGTGTAAAACGTAGGAATAATGTATTTGGAAAGTAAATTGGGTGAGACCTTCCATTAGCATCATATTAGAATCCTATTTTTTTAAGTCTGTATAAAAATAGGTATTTAAAAGGGAAATAAAATGCAATGCCAGGAACTGATGTGGATAATGTGAACACATGATGCTATTGTCTGCAGAGTGTAGGTGATGAGATGAAGCAAAAATGGGGAAAATAAGCTAAGCCAAAGTTAAAAGTACCAGAAAGTATTTTAGCATCAAATGGACTACTTTTTGTTTGCTGGGATTTTCAAGGCAGATGAGAGCACAGGGAAGGAGAAGTGTCTGGTGTCCCCTATCCCTTGATGAACGTGTGCTTAATTTTATGAATCTTTATGTAGCTCTGTTTAAAATGCAAAATAGCAATGTAAGAAGTATAATGTTTAGTATTTAAACCATACATTCTGTACATTAAAAAGTATTTCTTTTTAAGTAAGAAAATATTGAGACAAGCAGATAAGCATCTGTTTTTTTCTAGAGCTGTTAAGCTGATTTGGATTTTAAAACTCAAAATAACCTTGTATGGAAAAATGGATGCGGTGGGTCTGTGCTCTGTCCCAGATGAATCTGAATGAATCTGGGTGAGTTTTTGTCTCGGGGAAGTTTTTAGGGGCATGTGACCTTCACAAGTTGTATTGGAGCTCCTTTGTGCTTGCTGCTGCAACATCTGCTGCTTCTGGGCTTCTGTCAAGAGGGGAGGGTTGATCTCTTTACTTGTAGATACACTGTTCTCATCTATACAGTTCTCCTATCCTCACCATAATATATGAAATTCTTATGTTCTCTTGTTTCCATTTACATTTCACACCTTGCACTATGGTGTGAGGCATAAGGCATGCTTTAGTTCTTTTAGAATGGCCATATGAAATGTATGTACTTTTCAAGATAAAAATCATGCGTATCTCACCTGCCTACTCTGTTAACTGCCACAGCTCCATATCAGCAGGTTCTATGAGAAGACTAGAGAAAGGATTTCCCACCTTTTTCTTTTTCTCCAGACTGTAGATGATGATCTGTGTGGCAATTGTTGAGGCCCTGAGGCTGGTATTGCTTCTTCATGCCTCAAATTCCTGATGTGTTGAGAGACATGGTAAATCTTCCTGAAGCTAGGAAGACTCTGTGTGTAAGCAGTAAGGAGTAGAAAATGATGTAAGGTTCCTTTCTCCACTCTTCTATAAAGCAATGGTATAGGGCTTCTACTGTGTCTGAGACTTTTCACAGTCATAAGGAAAGACTCAAGGTTTATCCTTTGTATGTACACACCTCCAAAAAGTACACTTTCACACGCTTTCCTTTTTTCAAGGTGTTTGCAAGAAAGCTGATCTCTGTAATTAATGTTGTAGAAGGTAATGAATTAATTGCAAATAAAATTAAACTGTAAGAATGCATTTAAATCAGAATTTTCAGCTTTCTGTCTGTGAGCTATCCTTATTAGCCCATGAAAGTAAGAAACACAATTATATTGTCAGTGTGCTTGCACTTTCTACGTAGAGGTCTGCATCTTGATGAGAATATTTTTAGGGAGAAAATAAACATAATAATTGAAAATGCTGTGAAGGTAATATTTTTTTGGTTTGTGGTGTTTTACTGCTTTTCTTGTATTCAGAATTTTCACAGGCCTATGAAAGTTACAATGTTAAATAAATATGATAACATTATTATTCTTACTGAAGGAGAAGTCCAGAGAAGTTAGTCTCCCTTTGCTTAGGGGTGATGATTCCCTTTTTCAGTAGGGCTCAATGGTAAGCATTGGAGTGCTAGGCAAGATAAATGTTCTCTGCTTTGAGATGAGAATGTCTCTTTATACAAGTAAAGATGACAAACCACAACTAGTAAATGAAAAAGCAAAATAAATACTGAAAAATATGTATGAAAGACATAACCAAAAGGATAAGTAGGCTATTAAGTGACTCAAAGGAAGAAACACAAGTTAATTACTTATCAGACTGTGGCAGTGGAAAGGAAACCAGTATTGATATGATGTAAGGGTATCTATATTTTTGAGGATCAACAAATGTGCACCAGCCCCTTCCTGGCCATACCTGGCCATGTATCTAGTCTGATGTACCTAAAAATGTTTGACTGTATCCAGTTTAAATTAACACTGACAGTCTATCCTGGCAACTTAGTTTTTCACCAGGCGAGATGTTTCTTTTTTTTGGCAGAGGAGTATCCTATCAGTCTAGAAGACAAGTTGCCCTTGCTCAGGATCTGTCATGAGCCAGTGGAAGGAAAGCTGGGACCTTAAGAGTTTTTCATGGCTCAAGAATTTGGATGAGGCTCTTGCCTCTACAATTGAAAATATTCATGTTATTTTATAAGTTGTGTGATCCTGAGGTAGAAATGAATTGCTAGAATGTATTTTTTCTATCTATGTTTTCCTAAATATTTAAACCCTACATTTTTTTTTCAGTGAAGTATGTATCCATGCTTTGTGTTATGCATAGCTGAATTGTTTGTACATGGCAAAAAGCAGTAATGTTTCATGACAGAATTACTGGTCTTGTTAAAATAGTTTGTATGGAACACTGCAGTGTAGTGTAGTGCCATGCCTTCCACTTCTGCATCTTATGATTAGTGACACAGGACTCTGGTGACATCTTGGGAAACAGATGAAAATTCACAAGAATAGCCAGTGTAGGATAATAGTAGCTTGAACAAGTGGAAACATCTCAGCTAATTCAGATGTGTACTGGTAATTCAAATGAAACAAAACTGCTTTAGACTATGCTGGCTGTTAAAATTAATGCAAACATAGCATACACCAAGCAATTCATACAAGTCTTCTGGGATAATGAGGGGCCAGTGGAGAATTTGTCACGCTACTTCTTTGCTGACATCATTAGTGTCCTTAATGTTTTATGCTAATATTGTTGGTGAGGTTTAATATGCTAGAACTTATTAATAAATATGACATCAAATCATCCTTCTGCCTGCCACTGCATCAATACTTTTTTTTTTTACATAGCAAATGTAGAACAGATGTTTTAAAACTACTGGGAAATAATATATTTGTAGATAATGAAGATGCCTTGAGGGCATGGTTAAAGATTACTGGATCTGTTTAGATCCGGTTTTTGTTCTTCCTCTAGTTACCTTTGAAATAAATGGTGCTAGATCCAGTTAAAGACCACCAATTTAATAAATACCACAAATTTATTGATATGGTCAGATTTGTTTAAACAAATATCAGTGGCACTACCTAACTCTGAAGTCCTATTGCGTGTTTATATTTCTGCTGTGTAAAGTTAATCAACTTCCTTGAAACTTGTTAATTCTGCAATACTATCATTATACATTTACCAGTAGAGCATTTATCCACACCTGTCTGTTGTTTGGTTAAATAAATTGAAATGATAGTTGTATCAAAGCAGTCATATGATGTCCATAGGGGGAAAAAAAAGAAAATTGTATTTTACAAGCACTCCTTTTCTAAATGAAAACCTAGATTAATGTCATGCAACCTTTTCTTGAGAAGCTTATTAACAGCAAATGTTATCAAGCTAGTACTTAACTGAACAAATAATACAAATAATACTGCTCTAATACATTGTAATTGTTTAGAAGGAAATATTCACTCAAATTGGCTTATTTTTACCGGTTATAGCTGAACTATAGTAAGAAAGGTTAACAATACAGCTATTAGAAACACTGTTTCTTCATCTTTTTCCTCTCCACAAACCTCTTAGTTAATCCAAATGAAAATTAACTCTGCTGCCTATTTCCTTGTTCTGTTGTAATTAAACTAATATTATTAGAGAACTTACAGAACTGTTAAATTACTACTTTTATGTTGTCTTTTGAAAATGCAATATCTTAGTGTGGGTAGTTTTTAATGTCAACAGTTTAGTGTTGTGTTTTTTGTTTTTTTTTTTTTTTTTTTTTTTTTCCCTTTATATTGTTACCATTATCCACATTTCACATTTAAGTCCATTAATGTATCAGCTAAGATTTTTTTTTTTGGGCCATGTTGTTTATTGCAACTTAAAACTTCTTAAACTAAGTCAAAATATCAGGATATCTTCTAGTGAGAATGAGATGGCAGCTTTTTCTTCAGAATGAAATGAATTTGAAAATGCATTTTTAACTAGTTACCCAAAATACAAAATGCATAGCAAATCTTATTTTTGAAGTAATTACTTGGAGAAGTAGGTTACTTGATTTTCTTATCTTTGCTTGATATTTGTAAACTTATTTTGCAAGATGAAAATTTACTTCATTTTATAATATTCTTTTTATTTTTCAGGTCTGTGACCTTGAAGGAACACTTGTTTTTTGCCTACTGGAAGAATGCGGTGAAACTGCCACTATTTCTAGCTGGAATTATAAATTTCATATTCAACTTTAGTGATACTAATTTCTTACTAAATAGTACCTCAAAGTAGAAGAAAAATGTACGGAAGTGCAAGAACAATCAGCAACTTAGAAGGAAGCCCCTCCAGATCTCCTCGTTTGCCAAGATCTCCTCGCCTGGGTCACAGGCGAACGAGTAGTGGAGGAGGAGGAGGAACAGGTAAGACATTATCAATGGAGAACATCCAGTCCCTTAATGCAGCCTATGCAACATCTGGACCAATGTATCTGAGTGACCATGAAGGTGTAGCTTCTACTACTTTCCCAAAGGGCACAATGACTCTTGGAAGGGCTACAAATCGAGCTGTGTATGGTGGTCGAGTCACAGCTATGGGGAGCAGTCCTAACATTGCTTCAGCTGGGCTGTCGCACACAGATGTCCTCTCTTATACTGATCAACATGGAGGTCTGACCACATCTTCACACCATCACCACCATCAGGTTCCTTCTATGTTGAGACAGGTTAGAGATAGTACCATGTTAGACCTGCAGGCTCAGCTTAAGGACCTACAGAGGGAGAATGATCTTCTTAGGAAAGAGCTAGATATTAAGGACAGCAAGCTGGGATCTTCCATGAATAGCATCAAAACTTTCTGGAGTCCTGAGCTAAAGAAAGAAAGAGTATTGAGGAAAGAAGAAGCAGCGAGAATGTCAGTTCTTAAAGAGCAAATGAGAGTTTCCCATGAAGAAAATCAGGTAAGTAATTCTGAAACTTTTTTTTTATGTTGATTTACAGCTAAGTACTTGGTGTTTTGCTTGTGGTACTGTATCCTACACTGGAACAAGTTTGACATTTAAAGCAGGAGTTGTATGTCTTGATCTATCTGCCTCTGGTTGCTAAACAGTAGGAGAATACAATAATAAGAATATGAATGCAGGTTATAATTTCCTTCATGCAGCATTTATTCACATTATAGCTAAAGACTGTCACTACTTTTTCTATTTTTGAGACTTTCTCTAGTGCTTTTTTGCAGCAACAGTCTCAATATACTTAGCAACCTTTTCTGACGAGGTAAATGAACCATCTTTGCAAAAGTATAAATAAACATCCAGAGGCATATTTTGTATGAGCTGCACAGGGATTTAATTGTCTGGTTTTTTAAAATTTAATATACACTAATAAATCCCTGTATGTGACCTTCTGTAATTATATGTTGCAGAATACTGAAAACACAACTTCAATATCAATGTTTCAGCGACCTGTGTCTTAGAAAAAGAGCATCTTGTAAATATGTATTTCAAATACTTCTTTTCACAACATAATATTATTTTCCCAAAGTTATAAAAAGATTATAGTATTTTAATCTGGATGAAGAAAGCTATAAGGTCAAGCTTTGTGATGCTATGCTATTTCACAAAGCTACACAAAACAGTGGTACAGAACAGATCAAAAAATTCTTCTATTACTGTCTCTGCAGACTTCTTGGCTGCTGTTCTTATTTTAAAGCTGCTCCTTTTTAGACCATCTGTTAACTTTCCCCAGACAAAAACACAATCCTGTGTTTCTCTCACTTCTAGACTCCCAATCTAAACGTCTCTGCTGGCAGATGACAAATGAAATTTCTTTATTTACTTCCGAGTTTGTGATCATCAGTGCTTCTCATTAAACTTTCCACCTCATATCATTTGCTTCTGTTGGCATTTAGAATCTGAATCTGGTATTTAGAAACTTTGTCACCTGCCAAAGTGGTTATGTGTTTGTTTTTTTTGTTTTTTTTTTTTTTTCCTAAAAGCTATTTCCTCATTTTGAGGGGAAAGTAAGTTAGCAACTCTTGATGTGAGTCCTCCTTTCATTCATTTTGTAGAAGATTGTATCTTTTTTATGTTTAACAAGTGCTCTTATTTTCTTGTAAGGATGAACATAACAAAAGACAGAAAATCTATTTTACTCTGTTTATATATTTAACATAAATCCTACTTTATAATAACATAAAAACTGGGTAGCCCGATATTCCATTGCTAACAACATCCAGAAGTTCATAGAATAGACCTACTACAGACTGGTATCTCCACGGAGTGCTCAGAATGATCTCCTACAGATTCTGCGCGCTTAACTTTTGGTGGACTTTGAATTTGGCCAGTTGCTTTTGCACCTTTGTAAAGTTCTAGTGCCTATAACCTCTTATGACAGTTAATACTGTGGCTTAACATGTAATGTGAAAAAACATTGTTTTTCATTTGGTTTTGCACTAGACTTTGGTTTATATTGCTAAGATTTCCTGTTCCTTGTGCTGAAAGAAACATTAAATAGTTGATTTGTGGTGCCGGTCTCAGTGGCACTAAAACCTGTGATTTTATAGGGCACCATCATCGCATCCCTCCCTCAGTTCTTTGCCAGACAAGAGAATCTTCGCACATGTGATAGGTTTCATGAAACTGTGACATTCCTTTGGTTCTTCTCAATCTTTTTTTAGAGCTATTATGTTTCTTTTTTTGAGGTGAGGGGACTAGAATGGCCAGTGTTTTTCATAAAACTGGTGTAAAATGGGTTATGCATTGATGTTCTACTGTTTGCCCTTTTATTCTGTACATCTCTCCCAGCAATTTCCACCACTCAGCTTGAGGGTTCTTTCTGGCTTTGGATGAGTCTTTTTTTTTTTTTTTTTTTTTTAACTGCTACTCTGTGCTAGGATGATACTTTAGTGGAAATACTTGTCATAAGTGAAGACTCTTACCAGTAGTTATAATCAGTTTAGATAACATCTTGTTATACATGAAGGTAGAAGTATTTTTCACTTGTGTGTAACTTCATGTTTATTTCCCTGAATTTCATCTGCCAGCCCTTTCATACTTGCTTGGTCTTAAATCATTCTTTGCATTTGGCTTTTGTCTTTACCGCCCTGAATAACTTAATATGAGGAAAATTTGTCTTCTTACTGCTCAACCTGTTCTTAGGATATATCAGAAGGCGCAAAGCCCAGGCACATGTTCCAGCAAAACTCCAGAGGCCTTCTGTTGGTTTTATGACTTGACTGTGTGTTTCAGCTATTTCTTTTCTCATAATCAAATATTTATGTATGGAAGGACCATCCCTCTTATCAAACCACTGCTTAGTTTTTTTGTAAGCCTTTCTGAAGGAATGGCTTTGGAAGTCCAAGCTGGCTCTGTCAGCTAGTTTGTCTGTCTGTCTTATCCATATGTTTTTTTTGTTTCTTGCAAAGAACTTATTTCAGCTGAAATGATCAAAAAGCTGTAATTTTGAAAAAAAAAAAAAAAAAAAAGTGGTGTGATCTATTATATCTGTACTAAAAAGTCATAGGTCTATCCTTGTTTGTCTGAAGGTTACTGGCTTATGAAACTTTCTTTCATAAAAACTGACATGCTTCTTAATGAAACACTAAAAACTGTTTCCAGATTGGCTGTGCATGAGGAAGTTGACCTTGAATGGGGCACTTGGTCTCCTAGCCAACTCCCAGGAAACT
>NW_008589214.1:18192-75777 GCF_000691845.1 Merops nubicus
CAAGCTGCATACCAAAAAAAAAAAAAAAAAAAAAACCCACCAGAAAAAGAAAGTGCATTATAAGTTGGATAATTTTATTGCTGTTTCTGGAAAAATACTGTTACAACAACCAAAGAAAATTATTTGTAAATTTTATTTATATTTAAAAAGTAATTAAAATATAAGGAATATAGGGAAAAATACGTAAGAAAGACTAACAATATGGATTTGTCAAGAATAACGTCAAGTCTGATTTTTCATTTTTGAATGACAGGATAAAAGGCTTTATGCATAAAGGAAAAACAGTAGGAACATTTACATTTACGCTGGAAAAACTTTGTGTTGTCTCAGGTTTTTTCATTAGCAAGTTGGTGGGAAGCATGAGAGATAAAATTGCTATTATATGGGTGGCTATATGATCAGACAACTGTCAAAGTGTAATTTTGGGGATTTGTGATGAAATTTGAAGGATATTCAGTAGGATCTGGTAGGGATCTGTCATGTTTGAGTCTATCATCAGTGTTCTGAATAATGGATTTGTATTATACACCCAGATAATGTCAAGCTGGGAAGGGTTAAAAACATGATGGAAAATAGGATTATAAATGAAAACAAATTTGGAAAAATAGAGAAACAGTCTGAAAAAGTACTATGTGTTTCAACAGATAATTGGTACAAATTAAACTTTTTAGAAGCACAAAAAGACCTGTCAAGAGGTTTGTGGACAATAACTTGGACATCCCGGTTTTTCTTTTGTGATTATTTTACTTTTGAAAATGTATGCTTTGAGTACCTCTCCTTTGATATTAAACTCAAAGTTAATTGTTTTGTCCTTCTATTCATCATAATCTGTGGCATCTTTTCTCCCAGAACATTTATTATTATTCTACATATGGATTGATTATATACATAGAGGCAGGCAGGAAGTACTCTAAATTGTTTTTTTAACTGCTTAAAGTGGTTCTTCATCTTGGAATCACCCATTTGCAATGTCTCAATCAGAGATTTTACTTTTTTTTTTTTTTTTTTTTTTTCCAGGGAGAGATTTATTCTCTCTAATCTTGCTTGAATGTATTACATAGAGTTAATGTAGTAGTTTTCAATGGAGAGTGAAAGGCTGAGGTAGAAAGAACTGGGAGGACACAAGGAATTATTCAGCAGTATTTTTTCCCAGGATTGTTGCCTCTCTGTCAAAAAAAGAGGGAGAATTAGCTTATCCATTTGGATTAGCTGTTTCTAAGACACCCTATTAATGTTTATCAGTTGACATACTGCTTTTGTGAAATTGCAATAAATGGATTAGATTTACTCTGACATTTTAAAAATGAACTGTAAACTCAACTGCAGAAAACAATTCCCCTCTTCCCTACTTAAAAATGTTGTTGTTAATACTACATAATCAATACAAGATGAACCACTGCATGCAATGGATGGTGCATCTTTCATTCATGGTATGGTTATATGCTGTTACTGGAAGAAAAAGGTGAGCTTGATCCTTTTTTTTTTTTTCCCTTTCTCACAGAAAACCAGGTAATTTCAATTTGCATAATGTGTTCTTTGAAAATATATTATAAATCTGGATCTTCCTTTGAAGTTTAGTTCCTGTCCTGGTACTGCAGGAGTTTGCTTCTGATTAATGAGATAAAGAGAAATGATTAAAAGAATAGCGAACAGTTCCACTGAGAGGCTCATAGTTATGAATGCAAAATTGTTCCTTGAAATAATATTTATATACCTTTAACAATAAGAATAACTCATTGATGTGGCAATTAACAGAACAGAGCTGATAAAACAATCATAAGATTAGAGTCTGCTTATCCATGAATTCAGAACTGTGAGTAGCTGCTCAGTGTTATTTCACATGCTCTTAATTTCTGATGCGTGACAAATATCTGAGTAGAACAGTAAAAGAAAATACACTAAGAAGTATTCTGAAGTGATATGCCCTTTCTTTGTATTAATTAAACTATATTCCTAATAAACTCTTGATCATGCTAATGTATACTTTTTTGAAAAGAAAAAGAAAACAAACAAAAACCCCCAAACCAAACACACCACATACTTATGTTGGTTTCTGATGCATTGCACATCATACAAAATACACTTTTATTCATCTTTCTGCCTTGTAAAAGAAAAGTCAGGAAGCAAGGGCTATGTGTTTCCATGGTTGGGATCAACATGGCCAGCTTCTACACTGGATGGTCCATTGCTTAGATAACGTTAGTGTCCTCTAAATGCAAGTCAAAGGAAGCTGAAGATCTGTTACCTCCTCTCTCTGTCCACTTCAGTTACAGAAAGAGACTATTCTTGATCTTTTTTGAGATACTTTGTTTATGCCCGTTGAAATTCTTGAGATTTGATCCTATTTGAATACTCGGGGAGTTGCCAGGGATAGGGTGTTCAGACTGAGTTCCAAGATAGATATTTTCTTCCTTAATATGTATCAAAGTATACACTTGATTACAGGTTGAAAAGGTGATCTCACCATTGTTCCTAAATACTAGAAGTGGTCAGAGAATTTTTTGCATATAAATACCTTTCAGCCTGTCTCCGAGTAAATGTGTGCAACATCACAAAATTGGAAGCTTATTGTGAATATTTCTGAAGTACAAGGTTACACACAAAAGGTGAAGATAGTAACCTGAGAAATAAAAATGTTTGGTTCCTGTGCTTCCTGAGGTATGCTGTCACATTAATAAAATAATTTAATAAGAAAAAGGAAAAAAAATCACCTGATTTGTTTTTGTTAAATATGTCTCTTTTCAAGGAAAAGTAATCAATTTAAGTATTTTCAAATCATGTTTAAATAGTGTACCAGTGAAACCAGTGTATGTTTCTTTTAAGGTATTTTTAAAGACAAGTAGGTTCAGCACATTCATTCATCGTATTTTGTGTTTTTCACTGTACTGTTGTTTTTTGCTTTCTTCAGCTTTTTTTATTACTTCCATCTTAAGACCTGCATGCATATGTGTCAATTTAACCTTATTTTGGATGTTTTCACTGTTTTCTTCATTTAAGTTCATGTACATTGATGGCAATTTAGGTAAGTGCAAAATATTTTTTCTTTTCCCTTTTTTTTTTTTTTTTTAAAGTAGACCAAGTGCTTAAGCATTTGTGTGTGGGAATAGATTAAATATCCATGATAGAGCAAAATTTCATTATCTGAAGCTGAAAGTATGATGAAATAAAGGTACAGCAGTATCTTCTTTTTTTCTTCTTATTTAAAAGTAAACCTGTTTCTGTCAAATGGGAAGCAGCTAAAATAGCAGGACTCCTCTGCTGAGGGGTGATGGTATATGGGTGGTGCTGCAGAAAGAGGGAATAAGCCATGCCAGACCAGTGGGTGTTGACTTTTGTGCTGCTGCTGGTGGTGAGGAGGAGAGGCTGCTAGCTCTGTTGTGAGGAATGAAAAGAGGAATTGTGAGGAATAAAGAGGCCATCATAATAGTGTTTATATCCAAAGAAATTTTGAGGAAGCAATATACTTTATTTTTTTTTTCACCATGGGATCTTTAAATCTAAAAAAGCATGGTAAGAACTGAGCTAGAAAAAGAATAAGAGCAATGTGTCCCTGTAGCTGTCAAAGTACTTATTTAGTCTTGACTGATGTTCTTTTTTTGTGGTATTCTGGTTCAGATAATAATACACACATATACATTATATAGTAGAAACGAATAGTTTAAGCTGTATGAAAATTATATCACATGTTAATGGTCATTTAGAAAGGATAGTAATAGTAAGTTATATCTTTTTATGTGTTTTTGAAATATAAAGATATCTGAGGAAAGTAAACATTGATTTTATGTTCTGTTCTCCACAGTATTTGACAAAGATAAGGACCGTGAATTGTAGTCTCTAGGATGCGCTGTATATCTGTCTGCTGAAGGAGTGCTATTATATTTAAAACTAAAGGTACTTAATTCTTCATGTTAGAAATTAAAAGTTGTTGAAAAACCTTTTTTCTGTAATTTTGTGTGCAGGACATAAGTCATTCTCAATTATGCCAGTGCCAAAGTGCTACCATTCAAAAACAAAACAAAACAGCAAACCCACAAAAAAAAAAAAAACCCAAACAACAACTTCAGTTGCATCTTGAAGGCTTAAAATAACTGTCAAATAATGAATGTTAGTGAGTGTTCTTTGTAAGGAAACAAGACCAGCCATGGTTTACGTGACGGATTGATCCTGTAGCAGAATCAGCATTCTGATAAAAGGGGTTTGTAGTGGTGTAAGAACTGTGATCTCATCAGCTTTGAACATATTCATGCCCTTTGCTAGGAAGTTCATATCCTTAGTTTGGTGGTACATCTCTGAGATGCTACTGCATCCAAAATAAAACAAGTATTGCATGAGGAGTTTTCTGAGTCACTATATGTTTGTTAGTGGATAATTTAGCTGAATTTAGTAATTCCATCCTGTTTCTTAAATTTCATTTGGAGCTTCAGATGGATACTGCATTCTATGTTCCCTGTTCTGATGTGCTTTGAAGCACGGTTCTGCTGTTCCACAGTGATTGTTGTGTGCCTGTGTGGGTAAAGCCCTTTGTACAGAAGCCAGGATTTTGACAGCATCTCGGAGATGACCACTTGAAAAAATGTAGCTGTAGCAGGAAATAGGTTGGGATAAAACTACCTTTTAAATTATCCTTACTTTAGGCTTGTAGCACTGTTTGAAAGTATTCCTTCAGCACATACTGGTAAGCCACACTTAAAGCATGGCAGCTACTGCTTTTTGCTGCCTCCTGCCTTAAATTAGGCATCAGTTCAGAGCAGTAGGGTACTTTATGCTGTCAGAATGGCATAAAGGAGATGGAGAAGGAGGCAATTGTACTATCTATAAACCATTTTGATTTTTGTTAGAATTAGGAGGTGTCAGATACATCACATAAATAGTAAACTATTTGATAAAGAAGGAAATTATCTTGAAAGCAAGGCTTACAAATCAAAGGCTTTTGAAGAACTAAACACGATCTCATGAATAATATAGTTTCTCACAGGTATTATAGACAATACATCAAACATTATTCTTGGTGAAATTCCTTTCCAGCAGTTTTGATGGAGCCTGAAGTTTATGGGGTGTTGTTTGGTTTTTTTTTTTTTTTTTTTTTTTTAAATATTTTTATTTCTCTGTTAGTTTCTGTAAACTGTCTTCCTTCTTGCCTTCAAACCTTGAGGCCTTACAGTTAATCTGAGGGGAAGAAAAAAAAATGTTGGCAATGACTCTTTAGATTTTTCCATCATAAGAAGTGGTAGAAAGTAAAGACTAAAAATGCATAATGACAAAGTAATTTTTTTTTTTTTTCCCCAGTACTTCCTCCCCTTTCTGTTTCAGACATTTTCCCTCTTTTTAGTAATTTCATTGTGAATTTTCTGTGGGTTGTCCCCAGTTTATCTACCAGGCAGTCAATAATGTCATATTCTATTAGCCTGTAACAGGGAACTCCATCCTCTAGGTTATTTCTGGAAAAAACAACCCTTTTGGCTGTGCTGCAAAGCATTATTTTAATTTATATCTGTATATAAGTTAAAATAAACTTGCATGACACTTCTAACCTTTCTCTTTTGCTGTTACATTTCTGCATTCATAAGATGCATCTTACGTTGTGTTGGGGTGAGGGGACTGTTACGTGGGTGACTGTACCTGTTGGTCACTGATTCAATTTCTTCAGAATCTTTGCTTGTCTAAGAGTTATGGTTTCTTTATGCGGGGTCAGGCTCTGACTTCACCTGCTATTTGCCCTCTTCAAGATGTGCAGAACTTGTGACGACAGGACTATGTATTGCCCTGGTGCCATAGGGTCAGCTGTAAAAGCTGTCAGCTGCAAGATAGGATTTGCTACTTGAATTTATTCCCAGCATATCTGTTAGGTGGATTGGCAAAGAAACTAGCTTTCGGGAGCCCTTGGTATATGTTGCAGAGGATAACATTCGTTCAAATTGGATTGCCTATAGCAGGAGAAAGTAACTCTTGAATTTAGTAATTTTAGCCTATTTGGCCTGTGGGATGGGGGAAATCTTATTTACTTTTTGCATTTCCTCAAGCGTTTGCCACAATATAGTTATTGCTCTTGCTCTTGGTTTTTGAAGATGATATACAAAGCCAGCAAGACACGTGAAAAGAAAGCAGTAGATTTCATATGAAGTGCTCTTCAGACCCTGAAGGGAAGGGAATAAATGATGTATTTGCCAAAAGGAAAATCCTGAGGCAGATCAATATAAATATTTCAACTTGGGACTTGGAGAACACTGAAGTCTTAGAAGGTAATCTCTATTCTAGCTCTGTTTACAATTGAATGAGAGTATGAAGTCTCCACCACATCACATTTCTGTAGATGAAATGCAAAGATCAGTAGAAACTAGAGAAAAAGTGTAAGACACATTGGGATGTAGCTTCAGAGAAGCATCAAGCACTGAAACAAGGTCTGCTTTTTGCACAGACTCAAGTTTTTCATTAAAGTGGCTACAGTGTTAATTGTGTACAGTACAGTTCTCACTGCAGAATCCATGTTTGAATTGAAAGAAAAACAGTACAGAAAGAGGCAGGGAGTACTGCTTTGAAAGCTAAATTCTTCCTATGTATTTTATTTTAAATTGTGTGAACTGATGTATATCACTTTCAATTTTAGGTAGAAAGTCTGAAAGAATAGTCCTGTTTGTGTGAACTTTTTCCTCTGTGTGGTATTAACTCCACATGTTTGCTGATAAAGGATAATGTTCTTAAGTAATCCAGTGAAGAAATGCCTAAATATCATGGTATAGTATTCCTTCCGGATGCAGTAGAAGATGGAGGTGAAAGAGTCGGTTGCTGTTTACATCTTGCTGTACTTAAGCATGAATAACATTTCAATCCAAACTTGAAAAACATTGTTTGAAATCAACAGGTAAAGCACATAAAAGTCAACTAATCTGTTGAAGTGTACATTTAATTACACACATGCATTAAAAAATATACATATACTGGAATATTTAGAATGTTTTGCATTGAATGATTATATTAAATCCCTGTGTCAAAAGATTCTATTGTTCGCTAAGTGGTTGAAACTAAACTTTTTTTTTTTTTTAAACTCTTTGAATTTTGAGGGAAATGAAAATTCCCAGTTGCCCTTTATTCTATGGCCAAAATGGTGTTTCTTCCTTTGCCCCTCTGAAAATGTACCTACTTGTCGGTGCAGCTCTCTGGAATATGGAGTATGTTACCTACATAAAGACTGTTAAAATAAAGGTTGCACAGAGCTTCATGTTAACATAAACATGTACAGGTACATGTTATATTGTATTATTTGTTTTGACATATATTGTCAAAACCAAAATGAACCCACAACCCTTTTATATTTCTGGAGATGGGTAATTCCATGAGAATTACAACATACGACTGGAATGATATTACAGTATTCTCTCCAGAAAATTCTATGTTCAGTTGTATGCTAGTATAAATTTTAACAGGAAGTTCCCAATACTTAAGAGTGATTTGGAATGATGTTTAATCATTGGTGAACAACAACTTCTTAGGAGGCCATCACTCTCTTGTGGAAAAAAAAATATTTTCAATTTATATTATTGCTGGTTTGGTATGTTTATTGTTCTGTTGAGAACATATGCTTAATTCATATATTCTTAGTTTGGTTGAAATGTGGAAATGAACTAGCTGCATAACTACATACCTGTGTATGAATAATCTAGTGCTTTCCTTACATGAGAAAGGGTTTTTTTGTCTTCAGATTTCCTAATGGAGTTATGGAAGGGAGGAAGGAACTGCAGAGTAGAAAGCACAAAAGTTGCTTAAGAAAGCAAAGCCAGGCGTTCTATATCCTGTTCAGGCAGTTCATCCCCTGAAGAGGGAGAGCTGTCAGAATGAGCATTTGAGCAATTAGACAAGAATACTCATGATAGGCATTTCCACCTGAATACACTGTGTTATTTTGACTTCAGGACTGCAAAATGAACAAGCAGTACCAACCTGGAAAAGTCCAAGAAAAAAATATCTCTAAATAATATTTCAAAGGTTTTATTTTCTTAAGTAAGTACACAGGTATAACCACAAAACATGAATTGTGAAGCCACCAGAAACAGAGATTCTATGTTAAATAGGTAGGGCATTATCTTTTTCTGAACTCAGATGCTGCATAAAGCAGTGCCTCAGCGCGTGGAGAAGCGGTGCCATCAATGGTGAGGCATAGAATGGAATATCAGAAGGAAGATTTTGCAAATTTACAAGGAAACAAAATTATCTTTAAGATTTTTTTTGATACTTTTTTCAACTAGAAAGTCTTTTTTCTTATGTTACAGTGATCTCAGAAGAAAGCGGTAACGTGATCCAATTGGAAACTCTATTTGAAAACCTATGGTTCCAAAATCTTTCTAGGTGTTTATTTCCCAGATGTGTCCAGCTGAGTCATTTTCTTTCCAATTATGTGAGGTAGAATCTACTCATTTGACAGCCTTGCACTGAGCTTTTGGAATGCTTAGGGGCAAAATACATAACCTTGGTCCCATATTTGTTAAGTATTTTATGGCAAATTGCATTACATGATTTGGCTATTAATATTTCAGATATTTTAATACATCTTAATTAAAAAACTCAGCCAAACAACAACAACAACAAAACCAAACAAAAAAACCCAAACAACAAATCCAAACAGCAGAGAAGTAGTTTGGAAATAGAAAGACTTCTTTACCTTACACAAAATTGGTCCCAACTTCTATATGAGTATGTTTCCTCCTGGCCTTTCTCCCCACTACCCCATCTTTCTCTACATTTGCTACATGTATCTGCCAGGTTTAGGGTGTGGCGTTCTTGTCCAGCTGGCATTGTTTATTTCATGCTTACTTTTTCAGTCCTCATTTCAGTGCTAGATAATGGAAAATTTTTGAAGCTCAGCATTGTATGTGTGCTTTTTTGAAAGAGGTACCATTGTTTGGAATTTCCATCTTTACAGTCTAAGAAGGTTTACTCTTAATAGCTTTCAGAGCAGTCTTCTACCTCTTGGACATCATTAAGAGTGGGTGATCCAGTTTGTAGAGTTTTATTAAGAGAATGTTTCATTTAGTTTCATTTATCTCAAATTCTACTCTTTGTGGGTTGTGACTGTGTTTCACCACTGTTTTAATACCCAAACATGAAACTTTATCTGCTTTGACAAATGTGTGCGGTTTAATGTCTTCTGACATTTGCCATCTCATTCTTTTTCTGTAGGACTTTGGATCTTAGTAGGAGGCGTCACAGAGTACTTGCAAAGTCAGTTTATTTTTATGCCAACTAGCAATCTTATCCTGGTGATTTTCCCAGTTGCTGTTAGAATTGGTATGTTCACATAATGTGCTACATCAGAGACAAAACATGTTGGTTTTTTTTTTTTTTTTTTTTTCTCCCCCTGTGTTAATTTTCAGCTGAATCACTTCTTGACAGCTCGTGTTTAATCGTGTGCTGATGTAGAGCGGGTAGAGGGGCTGAGTGGCCAGGAGTAGGAGATAAGGCACAATCTCAAATTCTTGGTGTGGCAGCTTTGGTTCTGCTACTGATCTCTCCTTCTACTGAGGCTTGGCAGTCTTTGGCACTTAAACTCAGAACTTGAATATCTGTACTATACTGCAGTCTTTGTTTCAGATTTAGCTAAATGCATACAGAGAATAATATTTAAACTACTTTAGGTAGTTTGTACTTGCATACTTGCATCAGGAGAAAATGGTGAATACTAATAATTCTTGTGACTTCTGTATACAATACAATTTGCTGTTAAATCACATTCTCTTGGACAGGTCAATAGTGCATTTCAGCTCTGATGTCATCTTTGGTGTTTGCCCTGAACACTTTTTGTTCAAATGTCAATAATTTTTTTTTTTTTTTTAATTCTATCTTTATATAATCTGAAGGGTTGAGTTTCTTGTTTCTTCAATGCCTTTATTAAGATCTGTGTTTCTCCACTGCCATGGGAATGTTTGGGTGTTTTTTTTTTGTTGTTGTTTTTAATCCTGGCTTAATAGTGTCTAGAACAAATTTAATTCCACTTTGAAGGCTTATTTTCCTCTTACTTTTTTTCCAGTTCTGAGTTATCATCTGGTTTCAGTAGTTATCTTAACAGATGGGGAATTCTGAAATGTGCAGAAATAAAGTTTATAATGGAAATAAAAACTAGTAAATGTATTTTGTTATGAAGTATCTTCTTCATCTCATCTTAATGCTTAATTTATATTTAGCAGATAGTATAAAATTCTGGAAAACACATGACAGAATTTGCTGCTGTTCTTGTTTTTAATTCAGCTCACAAAAGGCTACTGGTAGGTTTATGTATGATCAAGAATGAGTCAATTTGTGTAAACTACTTATTTATACCATTTACACTTCTTACACTCAGTATTGCCCTGGCCTTTTCTGATGTGCTGTTCTGGTGTAACTGCATTTTGTTTGAGTCAGAAATTTCAAGTCTGCAGTGTCTTGACGTACTAATCCTGCACTCTAGAGCATGACTACTCATTTACTTTTCTGAGACTAACAAGCTCAAGCATTTAAGTACTGAAAGATTAACTGTGTCTCTTCTTCATTTATGCTTTGAATAATGTGGTCATGGAAAACAATGTTTCCTTCTGTTTCACTGTGCGGGAGAAACTGCACCAGGCATCAGTTGCATCTGAGAGGACAGAAAGCTTAAGGTGTGAAGAGCCATGGAAAACTCACGAGGTTTCCAGTTCCCATAGAACTGTGCTCCGCATCAATGCGTGGAGTCGAGTGCCGTACTGCAGAAATGGCTTCACTGAAACAAGTGATCATTTGGAACATGGATGTGGACATAATGGAGGACTTTGTAAACATTTCTAAGCCATGAAAATAAGCATAGCAATTGGTATACTTTTGTTCAAATTTAAAAGCGATACTTTTTTCCTATTGGCAATCTGTTGTCTAATTAAAATGGCTTTACACAGCTGCCTTTACAATTCAGGAAAAAGGAACATCCCTTTCCTGGCAATCTGAAGCAAGTCTTCCTCTTGAGTCAAAGTGAGTTTATCTTCTCTAATAAATGAATATGAGAAAAGAGATTCTATCTGTTCAAGTTGTTTCACTTGCTCCTTAGAGTGTGAATTTTCAGATATACACAGATTACTTAAATATGGAAATCGGACTTCACTTTTTTTAGCAGGAAAATCTTAAAGTCTGCAGCTTATAAACTATAGATGGGGGAAAGAAGGTTTTGATGCAAATGCTGAAAAAAAGGTAAAACAGTTTTAATTAAAGAAAAAAAAAAGTGACAACTCCCGCCCACTACCCTCCCCAACAGTCCAAAAGACAATAACAGGTTGTTTTGAAAGCAAGAAAATTTCACGCAATACCAAATTTGGTTGTAGCTTTATTTCGGATAAGGTGTTATTTTGCATTTCAAGGAATTATGCTCAAAAATTTACTTATGCTTCTATGAACTGAGGTAAAACAAACGAAAGAAAAAAGATGGGAATCCAGGAGAAGGCAGCAGTAGCTTCGGCAGATGACACAGTAATGCTCAACAATTCTGGTATCATTAAAACGGTGTGCAAAGGTAGACATCTGTACACTGTTGTGGAGTTGTTGATCCCACTCACCAAACTGCCAGATAAGAATCTTAAGGAAAGTCAAGCATTTTGTGGTAAATGTTATGAAGCAAGTACACACCTGCACATTTGCAGTACTTGTATTTTAAAATTCTGCATATGCAGAGCTACATTGTTGAACTTTACATTTCAAATTGGTAATACTTGTATATGAAGCAATTCTCTTGATCTGCCTACATGTTACTGAGATGTAGTTTTTTCCTTTAATCTTTTATCTTTCCATTTTCTGCTATTTTTGTTGAAGTTTCTTGTGCTTTAGTAAACTGTTTTTAAAATTAAATAGTATCCAAACAATGAGTTAAGCGATTCTGAACACAATCTTACAGGTTTCTGTAGTGCTTATTCTGTTTTAGTTTACATTTTACTTCAAGCTGGGCAAAACCTGAATGAGCCAGCAAACTAAAAGGTCTTTAGTAATGATTCCTATTGAACGTGGAGTGCTTCAGTACAGCACAGCTGAATTATTTTTAAAGATTTCTTTACAGGGAACTAAGTATTTAAGAAACAATTGGTTTAAAAGATGTTGGTATTTCTGAGAGTTGTGGTGGCTTGATTCCAGAAACAAAATCACCTGTACAGCAGCTAAAGACATTCACACTCTGTTGTGTATTGGCAGTTGGAAATACTTACTGAATGAACATGCTCTTTTTTTTTAGGTTTTAACATGTTGTATCTAGTGTAAACCTTGAAGTTCACAAACCCTATTGTCAAAGGTTTCATAGCTTCTAAGCATAAGAATTTCATTCCTGTGTTACTTTTGAATATGGATTTCTGCCCTCAAATCACTTAATTTGCTTTCATCAATCACAGGAAAGTATTTTTATACTTTAGTGACCAAGACTTTGATTTTTCCAGTATGACATACCACATCAGCTTTACATCAGTTCAGACTGATTCCCGCTGTTTTAGCTGCATGGATTCATGCTGTGCTGTAAGGGATTTCCTGAATAAATACCAGCAAGGGTGAACCCAAATCTGACATTTAAGACTACTATAAATTTTACTAAATAAATATTCCCATTCATCTTTTACTAATATTATCCTATTTTAAAAGGGTCAAAATTAAATGGTGATTATGCCTGAAGAAGTACAAGAATGGTGTATCTAGTTTCATGCTGTTAGTTTTATTTCCACTATTTTCAGTTGTAGCTGATGATCTGGAATAATTCTGTAGAAAAATGCACTGCCTTCAAAGTGAAACTGTGAGAAGGTATACTTTCAGGCCCCCCTTGCACTACAGTGTCTTGTTGCTAACTGTGCACTTGGTAGGGAATCAAAGCTTTTTTTTTTTTTTTTTTTTTTTAAGTGATCTTTAAATCAGTAATAAAATGAGGGAAAGATGGTGGCCACCGATGCCACCCAGTAGGGGGAAAAAAGATGGAGACAAACAACTCAACCATTTCTCTCAGAGGAGTGGGATAAACAGCGGGGAGGAGGTTCTGTTGAGGATTCATGCTAATCAGAATTGCAGGACCAGTTTTGAATAGTCAAGGAAGTCTGGCTGTTATGTAAATGTCTGTACTTGACAGATAACATGCCCTATTTGGCATCAGAGCCGTAGTCTAAATATTAGCTTTGACCTAGATATAATTTGATCTTCTTTTAGTCTTCTGGCCAGGATATGGGCATACTGATGGACACTGTGCTTTTGATAAGCTATGTCTGCCACTTTTCCAAGTTATTGTCCAAATTTAATTAACTAAGTTTAGTTAGAGCACCTGTGGATTTGCTCTGGCTGGTGAGCTGTTCCTTTACTTCTGTGCAAGTAGCACAGAACAGAAGAATAGGTTAATTTTTTCTGCAACCTCAAAAGTTTATTTAGATTTTAGTTCATTTTCAGTTTTAATAAAATCTTGCTGTTGAATGGGTTGATTGTGCTCCTTTCATAACTTTGGGCCAGTAAGTTTCTCTTAACTGACAATGAGAAACCAAGACCTGAAAGGGAAACTGCAGTAAAAAGATAAACTACCTTGCAAAAAACTTCCTGTTGCATTAAATAAAATATCGATTAACAGAAGCACTAAGAAAATTTGAATTTGAGTGCATAATGAATAGTTGGTAAAGTAATTAACATCTAGAAAATGCAGTATTCATCACTAATTTGATTTTTAATGACTTCAATCATTATCAGACTTTCCTTTTCACAGAGTAGTTAAAGAAGCCATAAAAAAAAGCTCTTAAAATACATATTACTGTTTAGGCTGCTGTTTAAACAAACAGGTCTACACTGTCATTACTCTTTAGCTATATCAAAAGGTATTCATTTTAGGAAATGTTTAATTCTCTTTGATTCTTTGCTTTTAGGAGACCATTTATAGTCCACTGTTTTAGCTGAGCATTGTGTGTGTTTAAAACCCGAAGTTTATTTATGCTTTTTGGTTACTTAAGCCTCCAAATGTTCAATAGCGTAGATACAGTGTACTCTAAATTCCTTGGAAACCGTTAATATTTGAGCTGCAGTTGAATCATGGTACACATTATAACAGCCACATTCACATTATGCTGGCTTTTTTCTTACACCTTGTACTGGTTTTCTATAGGGTTCAAGGTTAAAATAACCTTAAAAGTAATATTTAAAAAACAAAACAAACCCCTGAGCTAATTTTGTATGTTTTTAAACTTAGAGAACCTTGTCCATATCTTTTCTTCTAGATGAAATATTATTTGCAAAGTATAAATACATCTTATCTGTAGGATATGTGAATTGAAGCCAGAATTTACAAAGAAATTTAGGTTAGCACAACAATTCATAGGTCTCTCTAAGTTTTAGACGTCCAACACTTTGCTATGTTTTTGCCTCCCCCCCCCCCTTTATTCATTTTTGTTAGAGTTTATAATCAATAGCTAATAAGGGACCAGGAACTCCCTTCCTATTTTCCGCAGAGTTCCTCTGCAATTGATTAGTCATAGTTCCTATTATTACGTTCTTTCTGGTCCTTATGAAATTTGCATTCTGGGTTCCATGGTGGCAAAACTTCACTGTATTTTCTCTGATGACTTTTAGATATCTCTCATTTGTCTTTAACAGCTTTATTAATGAATAACACAATAAAATAATTGGAATTTTTTTCCTAATATCTTAATGGACTAGTGTATTTACCATCAACATAAAAAGTATACCTGTAATCTAAATAATTAGTATGGAATATCCTTACTACACTGTACAATCCTGACAAATTTTAGGTCAGATTGGCCTGGGCAGTGGGGGAATTTCTACCCAAATGGCTATGATTATAAACTGTGGCAAAGGACGTCTTGCAGTATTTTTCTGCTTCTGTATGTGTATCATAGGGCTCTTAGGACCACAGTGCTGGGCTACAAAATATGTGAAATTCCTCTTTTTCCAATGAGTTTCAAGACCCAGCTGCTGCAAACCTATGTGTACCCAGTTTTCATGGCTGCTGGAAGTCATTGTTGTCTAGGATTCTGACCAGCATATTTAGCATTGTGTCAACGCAAGAACAGATATAATGTAGAATGTGTAGTCGAAGTATCAACTTATTTCTCATGGAAATTTATGAAGCAAGTAGAATTCAAAACTTTTCCCATGATAGACCTAATGTTACCCTTTATGGCTTTCTCTTTAGACACTGAAACATAATTTTAACATGGTATCAAGAACAGACCATCTGAAATTTTCAATATGCTGATAGGAAATGAGCAGTTTACTTCAAACTTTTCGGTCTTGGTCAGATAAAGGCTATTTTTATTTGAAAAGGCTGGTTTTATTTTATTTTTGTTTGACCAACTTTTAGTTATGCCTGAGCATAACTAGCTTTCCTCTTGATAATAGAATTCCATCAACATTAATAAATAAATACACAAAAGTTCTGAAATAGCTGCTGGTTTAGCACATTGGATACCTTTTCACATCCCTTACAGGGTATCTGTTCCTCTTCATTTTGAGCCACTGTGTTTTGTAAGCTGAAACATGAATATGTTAATAAAGTGTGAGTGACATATCATTATTTGTAATGAAATGGACCAAATAAGATATGTCTTTTGACAGTTCTCAGAATATTGTAGGAGTATGGAAGAACTTTTCAGATGTCTGTTCACTGAAATCCGGTTTTACACTGGCTATTTTGATTCTTAGATTCCTAATGCTCTTTGCTTCCATTAGATAGTTGGCAGCCTTTGGCAATTCCAGGATCTTTCTTTGTGAGACTAAAAATACTTTGTCACACAAAAGTGGCTTGGAGACTTCCTACCCCTTCCTTTACTGGGGAAGGTAGCAATCTGGGTGCATTGGGGTTTTTTTTTTGTTTGTTTTGCTTTGCCTTTATACACAGGAAGAATAAACTGACATAGCCAATTTAAAACAACGTGAGTAGAAGAAGTTAGCTGCTTATATATAGTTAATTAATCAGTAACTTAACTGGAAAAGATAAAACTATTTCTGAAGCCCAACGGAAATGTTCTTCATAAAAAAGAAAACAAACAAACAAAAAACCATGGATAAACTCACCTGCACAGCAAGTTTTATTCCCTGGTCTTTAATGAAATAGAGGAATTTCTTGACCCACCTCATGGAAAAGGCTGAAATAGTAAGATATTCAAACAAGCCATATTAAAATAAAATGAAATAATCTGCTGTTAGTGTTTTGTCAGTGGGGCAATGGCACAAGGTGTTTGAAGGGAGGAAAGATGTAGCTGGCATACAGAAACAGGCAGAGCTACTTTTTTAGGACTTGGTACAAACTTGGAGGTTTTCCTCAGCTCTTAGTTGTTTCTTTAAGTGCCTTATATATAGGTCATTTCTTTCTTCTGTGATCAGATTTTACCAAATCTGTCTTTCTGGCACATCAGTTCAGTGTTCGGATTCCAGAAGAGATTAGCTCAAACTGCTAAAAACGTGTTGTTAATGACTTTTTAATGTTGTGGATTAGATGGGAAGCACTGCAGCTGATTACAAGTAAATGTAGCACCACATCTGACCTCAGTATTAGTTCAGTGAAAGCTGGTGAGGGCACGCACCAATGAAAAGGAGCTTGATCCTAAATGCCTAGTAGGTACTTTCAGAGAGCTGCCAAGAAGGCATAGTTATCTTGATTAATGCCAGCTTCAGAAGTACTGGAGACACAAGCAAAGGTGTAGGCTCACCTGAGGGGAATATTAATTAGCACTAACACACCTACTGTTCTGTCTTGAGTACTTAATTGCTCTAGTCCAGATGAGAACGGTGATTCATAAAACAGAATTTAATGACTGTATTAGAAAAATGGTTGTGAATATGACCATAAATTAATCCCTAATTTCCTCTGTAACATGAAATAGGGTATGTTTCTGAAAATTTACCTTTATATCTGACATACTAATTTAACTTTCTTTTTACAAAATATTAATGCAGGTTGATATTTTTTTAAATACATAACTGACTTCTTCCAATATATTAATGTTAGAATGTTCATTCAGACGCTTCATTAGGTGGAGTGAGGTGTGTATTTGATGGGTCAAATCCCACGGTGCCACCTAGTTTCTGTTGGTGAGGTCATGTCTAGCACTAAGAAATTTTATCACCCAAACTTTTGACACCTTTCAGCTGCCAACTTTGCTGTGCTGCTGAAGTACATGTATGCCTGGCTGCTTTTGCTGGTGCCTCTCCTCACTGAGAGACATTGCACTGGCAAAGGAACCCTGCGCGGTGGGTAAGAGCCCAGAGTTTACAGCTGCTGACATTTCTGTATTCTTGGAGTGTGTCCAGGCTGGCATTTTGCCCGCAGCTGAATGTCAGCTGAGGGTTTGTGTCATTTGTGAAGGTGGTTTCAGTGGAAGGACTGGATTTTGACTGCCTCATTTTGAGATACTCTGGGTATTGTGGAGGCATGGCGAAAAGGAAGCACCATGGATCTTGCCACCATCTGAAGAATATTAAGCGATCAGTTTGAACGGTTACCTTCCTTGAAAAAGTATTTTAGATGCATGCCTATAATTGAATGTACTGCACCCCGAGACTATTTATATCCTTCTTACTATTCGCTGCAGTTAATGACATAAATGCATATATGGTTGAGGAAAGCCACGCTGGTCACTACTGAATGAATGAACACTGAGTGATGAGGGCTATGACTTAAAAATATTAAGGAAACCACAAATATACTAAAAAATGAGTGACTTCAAAAATTGTGACTTATCTTTTGGTAAATTCTAACATCTTTTATAACTGCTGCTTGTACCTTGGTAAATGAAAAAAACCCAAATCTAACAGCAGATAGTAGGATAACTTCTGAGTACATCTGGGATGTGAATATAGTCTTGGTACTAAATATGGTGAGTGTATGCAGGCCCTGGTGTTTCATTCCTCAGCCTGGAGTAAATGCTATTCATGCAGTGCCACTGTTGGTGTAAGCAAAGTATTTTGATAAATCTTTTCTTGAGATACAGAAGAATGTTTATTTTAAAATTAACTTGTACAGCCTTGTACTTAGTGCTTTGAAGGGAGATGGTGGGAAAATTCCTAGGGAAACTGGGGGCAGATCTCATTAACTTTTAGATGTTGAATTTGTGCTGTGCAGTTCTTTTAAAGTCTTGCAAAATCCCTTCCTAAAGTAAAATATATTGCATAAGTTTTTGGAAACTTACTCTATAGCACTTAACCTTTCACCACTGTGACAATGTAGCAATGTAATAACAAGGAGGAAAGTTGCTGACTGGTTGCATGTTATATATTAGCAAACTCTTGTTCGTTTGCTGTTAAAATAATATTGAGACAGTATGACCCAACTCTTCTTTTATTAACAAAAATTAAAACCTTCTGGAAAATAATCTGGACAGGGCCCAAGTATTTATTGGAGTTTTTGTTTATATGTTTCTTCTTAAAAGCTTTTCTATCAGTATCCTTTCAATCGGTGTTCCGAGTTATTCTATAGAAACCATTTTGTCGGACTTTGTATTTTCTGTTTTAAAATACATAAACATATACTGTTGTTTCTTTATAAAGGACTTTCTATTCATCAAGGAAACATATCAATATTCTTATGTTTTAGTATATGGGAAGCAGCTTTAATGTTTCCGTTTCGTGTAGTGCCAATGGCATATCTGGAAAGCTTATTCTGCATCAACAGTTCAAATCATAAAATAGTCTACTGAAGAGCATATGGTTTAGTTCTATCAAGATATTAAATATGATATATGATACCACACCAGTGTTAGTTGGATTAATCAATGTCTAAAAAAACTTTTCCTCCTGTAAATAATAGTGTATTCTCCAAACAGCTATCTAAAAATCCTTTCCTGATGATTTTTTTTTCCTTTGTTTTTTGGAATACATATATGTTAACTTTTTATTAAAATGCAGTTATTTTGGTGGTTATGAGGCAAGAACAGGGAATAAACAGTAAGAGTGCCTCAGAAGTTAGAAATGGAGTTATTTATTAATTTATGGCATTTACAGCATGCTGTAAAATATGTTTAATAATATATTGGCCCAAGAGGAAACTACTCAGTCTGTAATGATGAAGCAGCCAGAGTTAAGTGCTCCTTTTAGTTTCTACTTTATAGGTTATGATCTAAATCATAGATTCATCTTTCTCTTTGACAAAACTGAAGTGAAAGACTTTCAACTTCTGGTGCAAATTTTCACTATGCCCAATCTAGCTGCCTTCAGCGCTTCGCTTTCCAGCAAAACTACCGTCTGCTTCACAAAGAAATGGAAAGCGTTGAAGGCTTGCAATTCAATTGGCATTTCAACAATAACACTGGATTGTTTTTATTGGATGTTGATTTATTTAACAAAGTGGTAGTCAGATTGGCCAATGAATGCCCCATTGTGTAATGTGACAAAGCCAATAGGAAAAGAAAGCTGCTAAGGAGTATTTAGATTTTTTTGGACAGATTAAAGAAAAAAAATATTTTTGGCAAATTAAGATTTTTTGTTGTTGTTACATTCATTGCTTCATTTTTGATGCAATGACAGCATCATCAATTTCCAGTATTAGGTACACAAAAGATTGTTATGAATTGGTTTCTTTGTATTCTTTGAGAGGTGTCCCTGCCCATGGCAGGGAGGTTGAATTAGGTGATCTCTAAGGTCCCTTCCAACCTAAGCGCTTCTATGATTCTCTGTTTCTCTTCTACCCAGGCTGTTCTGCATCTTTGGAAGTGTTTTAAAAAAATAAAAATAAAAAAAAATTTGGCCTTTCTGTTGTTTGTGCTCAAACCTGCTCTGTCTTGGCTCCCATCTTGCTTCCCCACTTCTGTCTTTTTATGCCTTTTTCTAGGTCAAACTCTTTTCCACACCTGACATATTATTTCCTTGTAGGCATATTATTTCTCAGTGAGCTTCTATCTGTAAGTCCACTCTATAGATAATATCTCTTCTTATTATCTGTTTCTCTTTCACACCTCATGTACCTTTTGCTAGCTGGAAACATTTTTCCCATTTCGGTTCCTTGCCATTCTTTTCTCAGTGCTTTCTTCCAGTTTTGTTGTCATGCTTTTTGCCTCACAGATGTTTTAGCATGGTTTTTGTGCCTGAGGCTGCCTGTGCAGTTGGAGAATGTCTTTGTACAGATTTGGACAAGTATTAATGTTTGCTTAAATGAGCTGTAATCATTGTTTCTGTTGGTGCCATCTTCTTTCTAGGGCCATAACTATCCGTGTGAATTACGGTGCAGGAGTATTAGCAAACCCAAGCTTTTGGAAGTAAAGGAGAGTGAACTATTTGATAAGATGAATCCTGGTCTCTCTTGTCATAATTTTGGTTTTACTAACTTAATATTTGGCTATACATTTTTATGAGGTTGGAGGGAGAAATGTAATTTCTTAGAATGATGGTAGAGGTAGGCTGTGTTTCATATGCAGCTTAGAAATAGTGAGTGAAATAGGAGTCTGATACTGAATGTAGAGAAAAATAGTCTGTCAACATAAAGGGAAAACATGAAACAGATGTCCCATATGCAACTGTGCATTTGTTTTGTAGAATAAAACCGTGGGTTGTGCAAGAATGAATGTATTATTCATAAAGTAAAATCTATTTCTTTTTGTAATGGTTGTGGAATCCCCCAAATTTCTGTTTCAGATAAATTCAGAGGAACTGTCTTTATGCTTAAGCAGAGTGTTTACTGTATTGTAATCACTGGTGATAATTTTTGTTTTCCCCCACTTGTTTTCTATGTGCTTTTTGACAACGAAGAAGGCCCTAAAGTGAGCCTCAAATGCCCTGAAGGGCTGTAATGAATATTACTCAAACGAGAAGGAACATGCTTCTAGGTGCAGAGTTTGTGGCCAAATGTACACATATCCCAGACTATATAAATATTGCTGGGGAAATAATGGATTTTAGAAGGCTGGCACAGCTCTTATGCACTAGAAAGTAGATATTTGCTAAGGTTTTCCTGCTGTTTCTAGCAGTCTCCAATTACTTTGTCATGTCATAGAGTAGGTAATAGGTATGAACCTTTTAGTTTTACTTGTGGTAATTACCTGAATTATAGAGCATATTTATTTAAAAAAATATTTTCTTACCTCCTACCTGGAATCAAAAATAATTGTTTTTGTACTTCATGAAAACTGACCCAATAGTGAGGAATATTTCTTTGGTTTTGGATTGTTGTTGTTTTTTTTTTTTTTTTCCCTTGTCTCTGTGAAAGGAAAGATGATATTTTGTTGAACACTGGAATTAAGAGTGGTTGTATAAGTTATCTATTTTCTCTATCAAAATAATATAAAAGCTTTGCTGATTCATAGTGTATATGTGAAGTTCTGCTGTATGATGTGTTTAATTAAAACTCACTTGGTCTTACTTTGTGTGAAGCCTTGGGGTCTGAAAGTCAGAGTTATAAAGAAAATAATGAATTACATGTAAGGATCTGATCCCCTTCTCTTGTGGTGGTTTCGGTGGTGTTGGTGGGTGTGGTGTGTGGGGTTGGTTTTTTTTCTTTGTGTTATTCTGTAGGCTTCAAAGAAGCTACTAAAAAAAGGCAACAAAAGGGTGACATCCCTTCTCTGTCTCCCCTGCCTGCTTTTCCTAAAAAGCCTGTATCCTTCCATTGTAACACTCCAGTCACAGAAGCCATCCCGCCACAACTACAATGACATCATAGCCCTGCAGCCGTGTGCTTGTCTCAGACTCCTCTTGTTTATTCCCCATGCTATGTGCATTTTCATAGAAGTGTTTAAGTTGGGTCCCTGATGAAGCTGACTTACTGCCTGGAGCGCTGCTCTCCATGTGCTCACCTGCTGACCTGCACAGGCTCTGGGTATCTAGTGCTGCTACTGGCATCAAACCAGTAGGAGTGGGATGAATTGAAGTTCCCCTCCCCTGGCAACTTTAGATTGAAGCCCTATTCACTGCCTTGGCAAGCCTATGACTGAACTTTCTTCCCCACCTTCTCTGACAGAGGGACACCATCAGCATCCAATAAACCAAATTTCCCAAATTGAGTCCCATGGCCTAAGTAGCTGAACTCCTGGCTATGACAGGTTTTTATTTTAAAAAGGCTTGATGAACAAGATGAAAGATAGGAAACTTTTGTCTGGATTTTTTTTTTTTTTTTTAAACTGCTATTTGTGTTTTAAATCTTGCATTAAATGTTTTGGTCATTACAGCACAATTAAATTTCTATAATCAGGTTAAATTTGAAGCTTGGCAGAATAACTTTGATGCTGCTCAAGCACTGGGGCAAGTAAATACTTTAATGACCATGTTCAGACAAGCCAAAATAGATTGCTAGGAAATAAACAGGCATTTTCAGTTTTGCTGTGAGTCAAAACTTAAAATTGTAAGTTGAACCTTTAAGTCATTTGGAGTTCCTCTTAAGGAGGAAGTTGAGGGCAACATATCCATTTGGTTTTCCTCAGGGGAAATAGAAAAATAAGCCCCACAAACAAACAAATAAACAAAAAACCAAACCAGCATATGGATTCTTGCAAAAAGGAAGTGATTAGTTTGTTTTTGTTTTTTAAAGAGATGTGGTGATGGCCGATCACCCTCCTCATTTTTTGACACCATGGAAATCCATCTTTATATTTCCATGATTTTTGGATTCCAGTGTGTGTTAAAAAAAAAAATAAATTTTTGACTATTCTAGATTGAGACTGAGGGTTTTCTCAGTTATACTTTTGGGGTACCTGGACTAGACAGTCATAGGCGCCTAGGTCCGATTACTGTCCTATCACTGCTTTATAAGATGGCCTCTTGAAAGGCACGTTTGTGTTAGCTCCTTTAGAGCTAACGTTCTCGTTGCTATAGAAATGTTGGTTTGCATTAAAATGAAGGCTCTGTGGATTTCTGTGGAAATTGCTAGGGTCTCTGAGTATGTCTGGAAATGCAAATAACAATCTTCCATGAAATCTTCAGGTCACTCTCCACGTGGAAAAGAAAGGAAAGTTCCACAATTTTCTCCGCAACACTACAGCTCCTGGAAAGCTCCACAGAGAAGAGATTTAGCCTTGGATTATTTCTATAAAGATTAGCTTTCTGTGTTTTAGAAATTAGATATTTATTGAAATAGCAGATTAGAAATGTGTTAAGTATTATCACAATAACAGTACAATTTTTTGTTCTGTCTTCTTACTTTTATGCTCTGTGTCTCAGTGATTTGTTAGACAGATTATTCCTTTTATGTACGAGTAAAATAACTTGTTCAATTTGTTGTTCACATATTTAATGCTCATGTTGTAATCACACATGAATATCCCAATGTGCAAAGCGATCTTGAAATTCATTCAATGCTTAGCTTGACAGCCAAGAGAACTTCACTCTGAAATAAAATAAAAGTAAACTTTGAAATATTTTATCAAGTACCTGTTAACAGAGGATAGTACAATTGATAAGAATTTCCTATATAGATAGGTTAAATTCAATGGTTGGTTCATTTGATGATGTTAGTTTATTCTAGAAAAGTTTTGCTTGTAGAACAAACTAAGGAGTAGTGGAATGCAGTCAAGATGATTCTGAGGAGAAAGAGGAAATTACATTTTTCATGAAGTATAAGCAAGCCTTGCTTTGAGATTTTTATGAACCTTGTGATTATTTTTTTTTTTGGATATTGTATTTTTGTGAATGAATTCAAATTGGCAGGATTTCTGCATTTAATCAGAACTAAGAGATGGAGTGATCTGTCATCTTTTGATATTGCTCTGTAGCTACTCTATGTAGTACTGCAGAAGCAACAAAGAGTACTTCACAGTCTTTTTTTGAGGTCATGGTATTCAGTTAAAGAATTATTTTTCCTAGTCTGTCTAGTTGTATGGAATCTTATTTTTAAATAAGGGCATAAAACCTTATGCAAACTGGCAAAACTTAATACCTATCAATCACATATATTCGTTGTATTGTTATTACAAGAATTTTTTTTCTGTGAAATTTTCAATTTCCTGCTAAAATTAATGAGATTAGAGTAAAATTTAATTCTGATTTTTTGAACATAGGAAGTTTGAAAGAGATATTTTTTACAAAAGGAGGGCAAAAGGGAATCCATCATCTCTGTTAAAGAACATTTACCAAAAGTGGAGTCGAAGCTTCTGTATTGAATAGACTGAAATGTCAGCCTTTGATACCTATGTTTTGATGGGTAAAAATGAGGCCATTATAGCAGCCCCCTTAGGAGCTACAAGAAGTCCTTCATTTATTATCCAAGGAGATCTGAATTTTGATCTGCGCAAAAGATTTTCATTATATGTACTTCTTATTTATGTGCACACAGACTACAGTGTCTAGCTGCTGTGCTGATTGGTGCAGTAAAATATAGAGAAAAGAAAGAACTCTAGTTTATAATATTTATTTCTTGTAGTCCACTTCTTAAGACCAGCTGAGATTTCTGCTCGGAACTGTGCTTTCTCCTCGGTCTCTGTGTTTTTTTTTGATCTGTGTTGTGAGACCTAATGACTTTTGTAGCTGAGCGTAAAGCTTCTGATGGCTTCTCTTGCCAGCTAGTTCCTGTTATTACCTAGAAATGAGTTGAGAGCCTAGGGTTTTGCTGTTTTGTCAAAAGTTGCTGGTATTCCAGTTATTTAAACTGTTACTTGCAAGTAAGAGACCTTTCATATAGGAAAGAAAAAAAGAAAAACCTTGCTTTGTGTTTTCTGGGAGGTTGGTTTGGTTTTTTTTTTGGTGTTGCTTCTTTTTTTTTTTTTTCTCCCCCCCATCAGAAAACTGTTCACTGACTTTGTTCTGCCATAACGTTTCAAGACAGGACAGTTACACCATCTAGGAATCCAGTCTTTTTGCTCAGTTGAGCAGAAGAATTTAATTATGAAGTTCATAAAGTCTTTTAAAAAAATTGTTTTGAAGAATTCTATTTTTGGGCTGACCTTTGGGGATGTTTTTGACACTTCCTGTGCCTCCTGTCAATTTCTTTAGCTCATTTCTGAGAAAGTTAGATAGTATGTTCCATTTACAGACAGAAAGGCTTCTGATATTTTCACTTGAGAACCTTTTTTTCCATATTTAGTAATGACGAGTTGAGATTTCACTTTCATTGGCCAGGTGAAGTGGTCAGGAGCAGCATAAAGAAAAAAATACAGTTTCTGTATGCAAAAAGTATGCCTGGAAGACCTACAGCATGTCTTTACTTTTTCAGTTAAAACTAATATTTCCCTGCTGTTGAACTATTTTCTTTCTGGGTGTAATACCTTTTGAGTAGGTGCTTTCTCCATGGTCAGTGTGATTATAAAGCTTTGTGGTATCTGTTCTTTATGCTCCCTTCCTAATGTATTTGGTATGGGACAGCCATAATCTAATACAGGAGGTAGGGAAATAGGTGGGTGAAAAAAAAAAATAAAATTCACTTCAGTCTTCCAGTTCATATTCAGGGAAAATCACTGTGAAAAAGGTGTAATGAATGAGCTCGCATAAGACTATTTCATTGTTTTTACCATATTGCTGTACTCTTTAACAGGAAATATGTGAAAAAAAGTTCAGTTGATATTTTGGAGCAGTAGAGTTAAATTTCCAGGTGACTGTAATGATTTATTTTGTGAACTTAGTAAAAACCAAAACCAAACAAAAACCACAAAAAAACCCCCCAGCTACTTTCATCTGTATTTCATTATTAAGATGTTATACAGGTTTGTCACCTGTGGAAATATGTGACTATATTGTTGATATATTCTAAAATTAGCTCAGTGTATTTTGGAATTATGAAGTACAAATAAATTAATATGTAATTTGTGCAGTTTTAATATTGCGTTTGGGAATTTGAATGCAGTATTAAGGTATTTGTTTGTCATTTTAAAGCTGATTCATTTGGAAACCCGGAAATTATTCCAAAGTGTCAGTGTATTTCAACTAGGATGTAATAGATGTATTTTGATAAATATAGAAGGCAGGTACATGATGATTTTTAACAATTGCAGCATATCACATTTTCAGTAGCAGACTTGCAGTATAGGCTGACTGAAGATAATTATTTATTTGCATTCCATCTTGCTGAGAGATTCCAAATAAAACTGAGGTTTGCTTGTTAGAGTAGCTGGGCAAAATAGTTTAGGCTCTCAGTTGAAATAAAGGATTTTTTATATACAAATGGTGAAAGGTAATGTAAAAAGATAGACATGGATGAACTAGTTTTGTATTCAAACTCATCCAGCCTCCCATAGTTACAGGTAACCATCTATTACAGATTTGATACGGAGTCCCAAGAGGGTATTCTATTATGTGCTGTTTCTTATATGTGTTATTTTGCAATTTGGAGTGCTCTGTGAGTCAAGCATCATCCCCACAGTCTTTTAATCATTTAAGGCTATAAATGAGTATCTCATCTTCTGTGCAGAGGGCTGGCAAAGAGGACTGTATAGGACCTGAACATGTCCACTTTATTGGAGCATTCTGCTCTGTGAGCTGTTATCTACTAAGTAACAATGGAGCAATTTAAGAGATGTTAAAAAAAGCAGAAAGTAAAACTAGGTCAACTGATTACAGATTCAGAGGTCTAGTACTCATTCAGGTGACCAATAGGAAAATGGGCTGCTGTTGCATTCACTAGCTGTAGCTGGCAGGAGGGTTGACAAAAATATGCACATACCCTTGTAGGTAGTTGCTTTTAGTCTACTAACACGTAATTCATTGGTTCTGTAGCAACCTGATCATAGCAAATCATTTTGTATAACCTGTGGTCTTTACTGTATGAAAGAAATTATCTCATTTTAGCTGGAGACATGGAAGAGAATGATACCTTATGGCCAGTCAACATACTGTAAATTCCTGACCGCTTCTTCATAGTTCACTGGTATACTAAGGTTTGAAAACAGTGCGTTAGAGAGATTTAAAAACATCTATTATTACTACTTTTTATTATTACTGTTTTTCATGTTACAGCATGAGAAGTGTTCCATGGCAGAATTTCCACAAAATAGGGAAAACTCTCGTTAACTCTGTACGCTTACAGTTATTTTTCTATCAGATTGAATGTGGGAGTAGCTATATTCCTTCAGTTATTAGAGTCCAAACCTGATAGAAACTGATTTGTTCATGCTTATCGATTTCATATTATTCGGTCACCCTTGTGTTTGTACATGCCGACTCATTGATTACCTAGACAATGTTGACATAGTTGATACAGTCAGGATTTTGAAAAGCTTTTTCAAAAAAGTTCCCTCTCAAAGGTTCTTAGCAGCACTAATCTGATGTGAAATGAAAGTTACTTCACGTACATTAATCACTTGTAGAATAACTCTTATGGAAAAATACCAGGTTTAAATGAGTCAGGGAGATTGCTTATGGAGTCCAAGAGGGATCTCTGTTCAACATGTTAATTATATGAAAAAGGAGGCAAAGGGTATGGTGGCATCTTTTGTTGTTCTTCATCAAGATCGTAACAGTGAATACTGACTAGAAAGAGTTCCAGGAGTGTACTGAATGAACATATGATAGAACTGTAAATTAAACTCAAGTGAGAAGTGGTCCACCTGAGGGAAAAACAATCCTAAATTTACATAGACAATGGTGCTCACTGGGCTATTAGCACAAAGAGGTTTTGGGGTTATATAATAGATTTTTCTACTGAAATGTCAGATTGTGTGTTCATTACAGTCAAAAAAGAACATAAAAAATTAGGAAAAAAAATGTGGAAAAAGATTGATATGCAAAGTAGAGAAGATTAAAGTGACAGTTTGTATTTTGTAGCTCATCTATGTCCAGAATTCTCTGCAATTCATATTGCCTTAATCTCAAAAACTATATGGTAGAACTAGAGAACATACTACTGAGAAAGGAATGATGGATAAACAAACATACAGAAGGTCTACTAAGGTTGGAAAAGGGTCAACAGAAGTGAGATGTAAAAGAAATCTGCAAGTTTGAGCAACACGAAAAAAAAGTGAGAAATTATTGATATTTCTCATAAAATTGGGAAATACCAGATGCAGATAGTGTGGTCAGAATTGGCAAAAAGAAATTTAAACAAAAAATGTAAAGTTAAGGTGGTAGCTCATTACTGCAGGACATTGGCTTCTACAAACTCAAAATGCCATTAGATAGCTTTATAGAAGTCTTTCAAGGACTGTTAAGAACCCAGATCCCCAGTGTAGACCTAGAACTGGAGCTGAAGACTACTGGAAACTGCATCCTTCTATGCTTATGCCTCATACTCTTCCCTAGGCATCCAATGTCGGCTGGGTGTTGGATCACTACAAAAACATCCTGTAGTGTATGACTTAGGAGCCCCACAGTTTCTTGCCATTGTTCAAAAGATGGTTTGAAGATTGTTGTGTTTTTTATTGTGGTTTGGTTGTTTGAGGTTTTTTGTGTGGTGTGGTTTGGTTGTCTTTGTTTGTTTGTTTGTTTGTTTGTTTGTTTTTGCATATGCAAGAACTACATTTAGACTGTGGTTACCACTCCCTTCCTGTAAGTTTAAAAGAAGAATCACCTGTATGGACTATATTCCAAACTGCTTCCTGATCTTAATGAGTGGAGTGATCACAGTCATAAATAACATAAGGTCATCAATAAATGGTGACATCATCTGGGCATATACATCTGTCTGTGTTCCAGACATCCTCTCGTCCTGGTTCTCTGAAACAGACATTCTGTCTCCAAATCAAGAGTAAAAAGTGCCAGAAGGACATCTCTATCTGGAACTATGCTTACAGTACTAGTAAATTGCTTGTCAGCAACCTTATAGCTGATACTCTTGTTCAAAGGCAGATTGTGTTAACTCACTTCATAAAAGCTGTTCAAACGCTAAAACATTTCAGTCTCTAAAGAGGAGTTGCCACTCTCAAATATATGCTTAATATAAAAACTAGTAAGTAGATAGGTTACAGAATATTTTAGGAGAGAATACCTTTGGGTTTAATAAAGGTTACATTTTATTAGGGAAAATAGAACTGTTGAGGTGTAGTATCTAGTCAGCATTATTCTGACCTTTATAGACAAAGCTTCCTGTAGGTGGGTACCAATTATCTAAGAAGGCACTTAAAATCCAAGGCACCAGATATGGGTACCGGAAATTAATCAGACTTAAGGTACGAGTTTGAATTAAGAAAGTAATATCCTGTTCAGAGGAAGGAAGATTGTTAAAAAGGTTGTTGCGCTTAAAATCAAAAGACCAAAATGCTTCCTTTTCCTGTAACTTTTAAATGAGCAGATTTAGATGTTTCTTTATTATGTCATGTAAATTTAGATTTGTTGCCTTCCCAATGAGGAGTTCGAGCCAGCAAAACCATCAATGTTCTGAACAGTCTAGTTACCCTAAGCTTTTGAAAATACCCGCATAATTTCTGCTGCAAAATTTGAATACTGTCTGGTGAAAATGTGCTATATTTGGGTAATATTTATAGCTAGTTAGAGTGAATTGACTTATTCATAGAATAGCTTTATCAAATGCTTGCAGTGAATCAGGCTTCAGACTTGATAGATAATCTATTTGTATATCAGTAATAACATAGCCTTCTGGTGTTTTGTCTCCATACAATTGAATTTTAACACAATAAAAACTACAAGCACACTTTCTTTTGTAAGTAGGCATGTAGTTATTAAACTTTTATCATTGAGGTAACTTTCAGCACAATTTCATTTTGAACAAGGTTTTAAAAATGGATTTAGTATAGAAGAATACACAAATGAAGTTGCCCAATAATTCTGAGTAGTGCTACTTGATTGGTAGGGTTCTTTCTTAAACTCTGTTAGACTTAAAATTAATCTGAGCTCTAACACCAGGTTCCTGAGATGTTTTGTCAGACTACTCAGGTGAGAAATTAGCAACTTTTTGCCATGAACTCATAGACTGTTGCAGGAAAGAAGTGATAAAGGATTGTACAAAACAAAATATTAGTGTAATGTCTATTTGGTTACAAAAGTAATTAAGAAATATAAATTATATATTTTTCTGAAATGTCTGGAGCCATTTTCTCCTTGATTCTCTTTCGTGGTAGTTAAAAATAAATGATTCAGCTGGCTGAAGACTTTTCACTTGGCAGGTGAACAGTTGGTGTTACTCTCCAGGGAGGTCAGGATATTTTGCATTTCATCATTCCTGGAATTTATCTACTATGGTCCAGACTGATTAAACATCCTGTGGCACTGGAGGAAAAAGAAGCGAAGATCTTAAAGCAAGAAAAATGTTATTAACTGATTAGTTTAGACTATGCAAATTAAACTTTTTTTTTTTTTTCCCTTTCAAATACTTTGTTGTGCTGAACAGAATACAGAATAATCACAGAATAGTTGCTTGGAAATTGATTATTTAATTATTTTATTTGGCAGTTTTACTTGCTATGAAGAAGAGAAAGAGCTAAAGAATTAAAGACCTTTAAGTTCATAGATAACAATATTGTGAACTTTCTGTGGGCGTGAAAGCCATAAAAATATATTTCCCTAAGGAGGTTATTTTTCCTTCTCTTTGTAACTGCAGAGAACCAGCAGAGTCCTGCAGTGATGATACTGTTACCCTTTCCAAAGGAATTTTTTGACCTGTGGAGTATGTGGATATCTGTCTACTCTTCTGTCTCAGAAATAACTTTCTGTTCCCTCCATGCAAGTACAAGTCATATGAATAGATTACACCATAACACACAGAGCTTCTAGGATTTGAGTGAACTGACAGATGAAAAGGAATGAGGCTAAACCAGAGACATGTTTACTTTTTGCTACAACTAGCAAGATTTTCATATGTAAATGTGCAAAAAGGTGTGGGATTTCTTTGGAATGGCCAGCTGTTTTCTTTTAAAGAAATCAAAAGTTTAAAAAAAGGTGGATGACATTTTCTAGAATTTGCCTTGTCAGTAAGTATTCATCATGATGAATGATTTTGGAAGACAGAGGAGAATGGAATGCTTACTCACATCATCACACCCAGATATTTGATTCGTATTGAATTTGGATAGCATTTATGATTTCTATATGCTGTATTTATCAAAAGAAAAACAACTCCCTAAAAGTATAATATGTTTCACTAAGGTTTTTGGCAGTAGAAGTAGCAGAGTGCTATCTCAAATTATACTTTTCTGTAATGGCTTTTTTTCATGTTCTCAAAGTTGCCAAGTACAAGTGGCCTAGACTCTTTTTTCTCTTAGTACACAAAAGTCAATATCTAGGTCTGAACTCGTGTTCCTAATATAACTGGGAATATTAAAGAGAGGGTCTGCATGACATATGAATCATGGTAGCTGCTCAAGATATTTCAGTAAGGAGATAGTTTGAAGAGAAAAAAATCCAAAGAATACCTTTGACGTAGCTTGAATAGCTTGAATGTGCTTTTTTCTTTGTTAGAAGCGATATCAAGTGGATCGTTATTTCATTGAATTTTGAATTATGAGTAAAGTTATTAAAAAAAAAAGGCATGAAGTTGGCCTTTGAACTGCAGCTCTTTGCTTCAGGGATTTTTTAATAGAATAAGGTAAATTAATGATACTACAGTGGAATTGAAGCAGGGAGAGAAGGGAAGGCATTGTAGAGTTATATCCTGTGTTGTCTGAGAAAAGTTTAAGACTTGACAAAAGCACAGTGCTCTGTTGACCACCTCTATTCTCCTCTGCTGTTGTTTAACATCTTTGTATCAGATACAGAAATTGGTCGTATGAAAAAAAAAAAGCCTGCAATGCAGTTTTCATGGCATCATTATGGCAGTGTTCCTATTAGAGATAAAAAGGTAGTATAAAGACTTTCAGGCTCTATTTTATTCTCACTTCTAGCACTTCTAATCTGTCTCTCCTGAACTCCATGATCATGCTTTTTTATGCCTAGTCCTTTTCTCCCCTGTGTCTTTGAACACACTGACTGTTCTGTTTTTCACACCTCTCCCTCAGTGACTGACAGTTCTGTACCACTAAGGGGTATCATCCCTGAAGAAAAGGTCTTAATAAGATTTTTCTTGTGTAGAAATAACTTCTAATAAATGGCATAGGATGGCTTCCCGTTGTTACTAGCAACTTATCTTCCCCCTGTAGAGTAAATTAGAAATGAGTAAATTAGAAATAAGTAAATTAACTTGTGATCATCAATCCATTTGCGGGTTTCAGCAGCAACTTGATCTACAGGCTATAGTTGAGAATGTCTGCTCTGAAGCACGGAACAACATGTCAGTTGGTTGGAATAATACTGTCTAGTTAACTAACTCTTCTGTTGCCTCACATTTTAAATGTAGGGCTAAATACAAGATTGCCTGCTTGGGCTAATAGAATTCTGACTCTGAAGAGATTTAGACCATAGCTATGGAATTAAACCAGCTTTTTTTTCTGTTTTTCAGCTGAAAAAACAAATACAATTTTCTTTAGCTGTAACAATTGTAATATATTAAAAGGCTTAAGATGCATTTTTTTTTTTTTTTTTTTTTTTTTTTTAGTGACTGATGTAAGTTCTCATTTATGGTAGACAGTGTCCTCTAGAAGAGTTTTATTTGAATGGGGCTTTCTGGCTCCCTGAGTAACATACAAGTTTAATCCAGAGACTGGAAATTATAGGAGCCATTGCATGTAGCACAGTGGAGAGCAATTCCCCTGTGATTAATTCTTTGCTGCTACTAGTGATCTCATCTACACATCTGAAGGTATCAGAGCAGTACCTCTTCCAAGTCCCAGTGTGGTTGATTGGCCCTAAATTAGAGAACTGTAATTCATCATTTATTACTTCTAGCAGTGGTGCAGTTGTTTGATGTATTAGAATATTTTTTTTCCTCCAAAATTAGTCCATATAAAGCTATTCAAGAATAATGGAATATACTATTTCTGTTACTAGGAACCTGGGGTGAAAATATCACATTGCAGATTTGTGATTCTCTTGTTTATTACAGAAGGAATTTCAAATGGAGGTCTTAGAATCAGATTTTCTAGATTTGATGCAAGAACAGCAAGGACTGCTGATAGTGACAGCTGCGATAACAGAGGACATTATAAAGACTAATTTGGAATATAAGAAAAAGACTAATGCTTTATATTGCTTGTCATACTCTTCCTTCAGCAGTAGTACTCTTTTTTTATTGCCATATAGGTTATGGGATGAGGGAATGCGGACAGGAGCACTTGTGATTTCAGCTGGTTTCCAACTACTTTGCAGTTAAGGATCAACAAACAGCAGCCAGATCAGGAACAGAATGAAGTTTTACCTCCTTATCCTTTATATGGGAAATACATATTCCTTAACCTTTATATACAAATTCATTTGTCTTTGATTATTTTCATTTATGTTTTCAATAGTGTGTTCATTTTACCAGATTATCGTGTGGGTAATCTGTGCTGAGAGAATGTTTTTCCCTGTAATTCTATATGAATTCCCCAAATTCTAGTGTGGACTCTGAGCGATGTCTCACATCAGGTTAATTTATCTTACAATAATTAAGTGTTTTAACATGAATAAAATGCAATACTGTACCTAGATGATCTGTCTTTTGAGATGCTAACTCCAGCAATATGAGTTATGAGTTTACTAGTTTATTTTCAGCCTTTTATGAAAGTCAGCATGGAAATTATCATCAGCATTGTGAAACGGAACTCAGAAAACACTATAATCCTTCAAAGGAAGAAAAAGATTTCTGTTTTCCTTGAAGAAACACTTTGTATAGGCATGCCTTATCTCACTAAGGAATGGTTGCCAGTGCAGTCTCTTAACACGTGTATAGCAGAAACATTAAGACTTGAAAATCTTTGCAACACCAAAAAGCAAACTTAATAAGGGATCCTTAAGCTTTCTTTTTAAATCAAATGTTCTTCTAATGAAAGTTTATAGATGAGCTGCACTCAGTCACGAAGTTAGGTCACTTTATATAGTTATTTTTATATAAGAAGTGAAGTTAAAAGCATGTGTAGCACAGCAAAGAAGATTGTGTTTCTCTGATGTTTATAATTGTTACTTGATGTTTTGTGTGTAACGTAATGATCTCAGTGGAGCTTCTCTCTCTGAAGGTTATACTCTGAAAAAGGCATGATTTTATACTCTGAAAAAGGCATGATTTTAATTCCCCAGATGAGGATATTGTTACATGTGTACAGTGGTTCACTGCAAAGCAATGACAGTGTATCTCATCACTTTGGGCTTTTATGAAGCTGATTTAGTAATATTTTAAAAATACTGAATAATATGTTGCTTTGACCAAAGACCATCAGACTGCGGAAGACCTTCGAGTCACATGGGGATGAATTATGCAGTATGTTTGGCTTATCATAGCTGATGTTCTTTGTACATTTAAATTGCTTCAGATATGGCACTTTTTTTTCGCCCCAGGGTTTTAAAAATAATTCAGTCATGTTGGAAAATAGTTTATTCTACTTCTCCTTGGTTTATTTTATTTTTTTTTTACTAGTTATGTCTATATGTGGACATGGAGAAGGAAGACCCTACCCTTCCCACAATAACACAAATGTTCAAGATTTTGCTATTGCAGGAGTTGTACTGAAAATGCATTATCTGGGAAACGTTTGGATTAAAGGAAAGCTGCAATTGGAATATTTGTGTTGAGCAAAGTAAACCAGATATAAGAGTGAGAACTTTTTGCAAACGTACAGGAAAATAATGACAAAATTTGGACTATGGAAGAGACGGGAGCAATCAGGTGTAGATTCAAGAAAAAAACAGAAAGCTGTAAAGCCAGTTCCTATGGTTAATATGTTCTATCTCTTGTGTTCTGCTCAAGAGTAACATAAAATGAGCCCATTATAAAGATACATCTGAGCATGAATTAAAAAGTAGAAAGATATAAGGTTACATAATTTCTTAAAGTTGGAAGAGCTCACACATTTTATTAAATTATTGACAGGAGCTGACATTAGCTGAGCAGGATGCACGGAGTGGTTTTGATGACAACATGAGTATTGATTCTATACTCTCTCTCCTTTTATAAAGCATAGAACAAATCCTCTTTGGCCAGACAGTGCAGAAACTGGGGATTAAGGGAGGATGTGTTGAAGGGGATATTCATTCTGCTCACAAATCTGTACTTAAACTGCAATGAGTTTGCATTATATAGCCAACAGATGTGTAAGCATGTGATCAGGGAGAAAAAACCTAGCAGTTACAACTAAATAAGCCTTTTGCACTCCAAGGTGGCTCTAAAATGCTTTACACACCGCACAGATCTTGTGGTGCTCTGATCTGCAAATTGGGGTTGTTGAAAGGAAAACAACAGTATTGGTGTGCTCGTGGAGCTTGCACCGCTTTTTGTGTGTAAGGCTTGGAGCACAGAGCAGGACCTGAAATCGCTTTACTTTTTTTTGCCTTAATTGCTGTTTTGTTTAATGCCCAGCTGAAAAGTGGTTGCAGAGATTTAGTAACTCCTCTCTTTCTTAATAGCTGTATAAATGGAATAGTCTTACAGCATGCTTACTGAAGAGCACTTTGAGAAATAAGGGAAAAAGTATGATATAGTAGACTGTTGGCAGACAAGAAGATAGGGATAAAAATGTAGAATTCAGCACTGGGGAATGCAGTTGGCCCCAAATGATCCTTAGAATGTGTTTGTTTAGTTGGAGTTGGCAATGGAAGTCTCCCTGGAGGCTTCTGGGCACTTTGTGAGTTTGAACCACTACTAAATAGTAGACCAGCATATGGATACACTACTATTTCAGCACTGTAGTACTTATGATTATGTGATGTACTTGGGGGGGAGGGAAATCCAAAGATCTTTCCAAAGAAAGAAAAGGGTGGAGGGAAAAAAATAATACTTGCAAAGAATCCTCAAGAAGTGTAAAATGGAATATTTACTGCACTCCATTGCTTCCCTGTAGTGGTTTAATAGTGAATCTGTAGTCTTAGCTGAGAAATTTCTTGCGGTTTATAGATCAGTTTCAAAATCATCCTGTTAGTTTTGATATATTATTCCTACAGAAATATATCACAGCTTTTATAGTAATTTTTAAAGAATGTAAATCAGTAGCACTTAAAATCCTAAATACCTAACTGCTTAATTAACAGTTGATTAAGTATTTTGTGCAGCACTGACAGTTGAATGGTGATTCTTTGATGTATGTAGTTAGTTGTACTACATTTGTAATTGCTTCTTAGGAACGAAGGTTATCCTGGATTTAAATATGCAAGTACAAAACATTCCATCTGACTGTTGGTGTTTGCAGTGTAAACAGTGTGTGATGGTAGTTGGTGTTTGCTGACCAGTGTAAGTGTAACCAGGGGAATGAAATAGTTTCTAGCTTTGAAATACTGTTGTTCTAGGTCAGAACCTGCAACAAAGAGCCAAGGTTAACTTGGTTTGTTGATACACGCTATCTGCAAGTTGGTGACTAGTAAGTTTTGAAAAAGTAAAACTTCTACATGGAGAAAAAGAACCAAATACACTGTTGGTTTTGTTTTGTTTTGTTTTGTTTGGTTTGGTTTGGTTTTGTTTTGTTTTGTTTGGTTTTGTTTTGTTTGGTTTTGTTTTGTTTTGTTGTTTTTCACTGTAGCCTTGTACATAGTTTTGGGATCAGTTGAGTAATTCTGGAAAGAATACTTGGCCACACACTTGCCGTGCTCCAAGTCGGAGGGTGTTTTGCTGCTGGACTTTCAGTTCAGTTGTGTCTCATGTTTGCTCCTTAATGATTATACTTTGCAAAGTAATCGAGTTTCAGACTCAGGGCTGGATTTTTCAGTTTTTATAGATACTCTTGCGTATTATACATTCAGGAAGAAATCTTTGGGGTTTAGTTACATATATATGTAAAGACAAATATCTTTATGCATTAAGTATATATAAGTATGTGTAAGTATATATCAAGTGTGTGTATATACGTCTGTGGTGTGGTCACTGTCTCTGCGTGTGTGTCCAAGTTCTTGAATTATGAGAGGAAAATTGCTATCTCTTCTAAGAAAAGACCTGCTCAGGTGGTTAGTTTTTTTTTTTTTTCCATACTTACAGCTTCTAATTAGTATGTAAATTTAATTTGTTTGTTTTAGTTATGTGACCATACCTGTTTGTTTGTATGTGTCTTTAGGAATTTTCTGTAGGCTGTAGATTTAGTGCCATCTGCTGGGAGAACTCCATAACTGCAGGCTTTTTACATGACTGAATGTACTGGATTCTTTTAGGCAATAAACGAGAGGATACACCTGTAAAATCTGACGAGTAAATATAGATTTAACAAAGTTTACTGTGAAACTAAACTCTTCCAACTTATGAAGGTATATTTTTTGCAAACTGCATAGACCTTTTGTGCCCAAAATAGTCTCCTTAATGACTCCTTCCCTGCTGATTTGTACTTTTTCTGTAAGTCAGGATGAAATGTTTTTCCAGATGGTTGTCTTGCTTTGTGATGCATCATTTTTCTCTTTTGGATCCAACTGAGAACTGTTTTGATTTGAGCTACTGAAATCTCTATTTTGATTTTGTTTTTTTCCTTGATTGTAGTGGAACACATAGTTCCAAAGCTCCCTTTCAGATTGTTTCAATGGGAAATAATTATGTGTTATGGTTAATCAACTCACAGTACTATTTCAAGTAGAGAAAAAAAAAGGCATCTGAAGAGTGCTCTTTTATGTATTTCGCCTGATTAAAAGGCAAACAGGCAGAGGTTGAAACTGGAACTTAATTTATCACTTTTTTTTTATTTCTGGCTTACTAAAAGCTGTGCTTAAAATAGTGGCAGAATCACAGAACATTAGGAGTTGGAAGGGACCTTGCAAGATCATCTAGTCCAACTCCACTGCTGGAGCAGGATCACCTAGATTGGGTCACACAGGAAGGCGTCCAGGTGGATTTTTAATGTCTCCAGAGAAGGAGACTCCACAACCTTTCTGGCCAGCTTGTTCCAGTTCTCTGGCACCCTCACCGTGAAAAAGTTTTTCCTTATGTTTACCTGAAACGTCCTATGATCCAGCTTGTACCCATTGCCCCTTGTCCTATCACTGGATGTCACTGAGAAGAGCCTGGCTCTGTCCTCCAGACACTTGCCCTTTACACATTTATAGACAATAATGAGGTCACTCTTCAGTCTCCTTTTCTCCAGGCTAAAGAGACTCAGCTCTCTCACCCTTTCCTCATAAGGGAGATGCTCCACTTCCTTAATCATCTTAGTGGCTCTGCGGTGGACTCTTTCCAGTAGCTCCCTGTCTGTCTTGAACTGGGGTGTCCAGAACTGGATACAATACTCCAGGTGGGGCCTCATCAACGCAGAGTAGAGGGGGAGGAGAACCTCCCTCAACCTTCTGGCCACTCTCTTCTTAATGCATCCCAGGATGCCATTGGCCTTTTTGGCTACAGGGGCACATTGTTGGCTCATGGTCATCCTCTTGTTCACCGTGACTCCTAGATCTTTTCCCCAAGAGCTGCTCTCCAACAGATTAGCTCCCAACCTTTACTGATACATGGGGTTGTTCTTCCCCAAACACAGTACTTTACACTTGCCTTTGTTGAACTTCATTAAATTTCTCCATGCCCAGCTTTCCGGCCTATCCAGGTCACACTGGATGGCGGCACAGCCTTCTGACATATCAGCCACTCCTCCCAGTTTCGTATCATCAGCAAACTCACCGAGGGTATGCTCTATCCCTTCGTCCAGGTCATTGATGAATATATTGAACAGCGCTGGACTCAGAACCGACCCCTGGGGGGCACAACTAGCCACAGGCCTGCAGCTAGACTCTTCTCCACTGACCACAAGTCTCTGTGCTCTGTCCTTCAGGCAGTTTCCAGTCCTTCTCTCCACACAACCATCCAAGCCACACTTCTCTAGCTTGGCTGCAAGGATGCCATGGGAGACAGTATCAAAAGCTTTGCTGAAGTCGAGATATACCACATCCACTGCCCTCCCCTCATCTGTCCCTCTAGCTGTGCCATCATAAAGGGTTATCAGATTAGTCAAGCATGACTTCCCTTTGTTGAATCCTTTTTGACTACTCGTGATAAGCCTCTGTTCCTCAACACGCTTTGAGATAGTGCCAAGAACAACCTGTTCCATCACCTTTCCAGGAATGGAGGTGAGGCTGACTGGCCTATAGTTACTCGGGTCTTCCTTCATGCTCTTTTTAAAGATTGGGATGACATTGGCCGTCCTTCAGTCCTCAGGCACCTCTCCTGTTCTCCAGGACCTTTTGAAGATGATGGAGGGTGGTCTAGCAATGACTTCTGAAATCTCCCTCAGCACTCGCATCCCATCAGGGTCCATAGACTTGTGGATGTTCAGTTGTCATGTGAAGAACTACTATGATTTTTCTAGTGTCTGCATTAAGAGAGTATAGTTAGTTAGAAATTTTCAAAATCAAAACATGTAGAGGATAAGAAGGTCATACAAAATGTTAAGATGCGCCAGTCCCACGGTTTTCAGTGATGATATGCATTTTTCACTTGTGACAATGAAGATTTCTTGTATGGAAACTTCAAGTACCCATTTCATATGTAAATTAAACACATATGTTTGCAATGCAGTACTGAGGTTTTGTCTGGTCTTCTACCTTTCCTACCCTCTGTCTTTCAATGTAGTGTGAAAGAATCACTAGAATCTCTTTTTGAGAAGTTGACAAGCTATATCAGGCTGTTACATTTCCCCATATTGTTGCTTAGATGTGAAATCCAAGATTTTACAGTATACGGTCTGTTAAGGTCACTTGAGAAACATCACATATTGTATGTTATGGAAATAATTGTATTAATATTTCTAACGTAATTTACAGCTCAGTTGTCCATTACTACTGACTGGCAACAGCAACTGTCTGTATTTCAGTCTATTTATGACCTTATTATTGGAAACACTGTTTGGACACCTATATAGTTTTCCTTTATGTGCATTTTTCTTGGATAGCTTCAGCAGGACCTGTGCTATATCCACAGAAATTCTTGTCCTCAGATCTTATTTTTTTAAAATGAAAGAAATAGGATCTTTGTTTCTTTCGAGGCAGATTCTAAAATAAGAAAAGGGAGCCCAGTTCACATGATTTTTGTCTAGGAAAATGAGTTGGTTTTTTTTTCAAGATAATAGTGAGCTTTCTGCCAGAAGCTCCTGAACTTTGTAGCAAAAGATCAAGCAAATGAAGGGAGGTACTGAAGAACAAATACCACAGCTTTTTCAGTGTTTGAAATGTGACCTTGTTTACTCTCAATGCTCTCCCTTTGAAAGTAATTTCTTGACTCAGTGCCCAAGAAAGAATTCTTTTAGCTAAATGCCAGTTCTTGAGAAATAAGGAAGTAATAGGCCTTTTTAAGCAGCCAAGATTTTTGCCATGCTATTATTTTGACTGAATTGTCAAGCTGGACAATATATGCTACTGTCCACAACGAGAGGAAGTTACATGCCAAATCTTTTTTGGCTTATCAGGTGTTTTTTTAAACCTGGCAGTCAGAAGCAATTATTTCTTAACTTCCTGTTCTTCGTTAGCTGAAATTTGGACAACAGTTCGTACTAAACTGGTATTAGTGAATATAATGTCATGGGTATCCTAGGAAGAAGGCAAATATAATTTCCTAGGTTTTCCAACAAGTGCATTTCAGTTGTACATGACCACAGAAGGAGGAATAGGGCTCAAGTCCCTATGACACATGCAAATCTTAACTCACATACAGTCTTATTTTTTAAATGAGTATTTCCACTATTTTCTTTTGGCTTTCATTTCTGTGATTTAGGCCCACTGCAATCATTGCTAAACCTAATTTATTATTAGTGCCCAAATTTATTACTTAATGCCCAAAAAAGCATTGAAGAATGTTGATCCTATGGCATTCTACTACTGTTTGTAAAAACCCAAAAGTTCCTATAGCTTCTCTGAGGAAGAAAATTGCACTCAAGTAGATCAGTAATCTGTGCTGAATTCTGACTGGTAGTGTTCAATCTGTGACATTCAGTCCATTAGTATGTGACTTCACTGGGAGGGGAGCTCTGCATTTTTTTCTGTAAACAAAAAACCAAACAAACCCAAACTAACCCCACAAAACCAGAACAGACCCCTGCCCTTTCCTGATGTTTAATTAATCAATTTCTGTATTGATAACATAAATTTATAAGTGATTTAATGGAACAAAAAAAAAATTAAAACTTCTAATTATGCTGAGACAGACAAATAATATCTTAATACTTTTTCAGACACTTTTTAGTTAAATGTTGGCAGACTTGAAGACTGGGGAATGGTCAGTAGCTTGTCTTTCTGAAAATTCAATTTGTACCTCTGCTCCTTTGCTCGTTGGTATGACAAGACTGACATCAAGGAAGAATCTCTTCATGGCCTCTTCTTATGCAGTATAATTTCCAGTCCCATTTCACAGGAGCTATCCTATATTGGCAGTATGAATTACCATACTTTCATTATGTACAATATTTAGGAAAGGAAATGCTCATGAAAACTCTAAAGTGTTGAGTTTTATGGCTTGTCTTAAATGTTAGTCAGTCAGGAGCGTGGTTTTTCAGTAGCATTATCATCCACAGGTGAAGGCTGGCAATATTCTTGCTTTTTATTGGAAAGCACAGTCAAAACGGTTCAGAACATCCCCAGCATCCCCTGTTCTGAGATATTGCAGAGGTATTCAAAATTCCAGGATGTTCTAGGACCCACTGATGTTTAGAACTTCAGCCCTAGCATCAGGGACAACTGAAGCACTATGAGTGCTACTAAAAGGAAGGAAAAAAACCTTGGATTCAAAGGTCTGAGGAAGTAAAATTTTTAGTGGCAACAATGAAAGATGTTAATTTACATAACCATTCTATGTAAATAGTTTTTGGGGTTGCTTATTAAAAAGATAGCCAGAAATATTTGAAGTATTAATATCCTTGAAAATTCTGTGAATGTTTGCTCAGTTGGTTTCAGTTATTTGGCTTTTAGTAATTCAGAAGCCTTAAATAGGAATTACGTCATAGTCAATCTGTTTTTTCCTATTCATGTGTTTGATTATACATGATCTTAATTCAACAAAATTCTGGGTTGTGATTCATGTATGAATATCATCCTTTAATGTTTTTGTGGTGGAATAGTAGTGTAACATTGTCATTTTGCATCTTTAATGTACAGTTTATAAGTTGCATGCACCAGGTTTATTCAAAGGCATGCACAGGAAATAGACTGGACATAATTAAAAGCATTAGGGCCACACTTGTTTGATCTTGTTGGTAGAAAAAAAAGTTATTTTTCTTACTGTTAAATAAGATGTAAAGCAGAGGTGATGACCTCTTACAATAATTAATGGACCAATATGCACTTTTCCTAATAAGAGGTGTGTTAAAATTTGGCATGTTGGCTAAATTACATTTGGTTTACTAACATATTCTGGGTATGGCACTTTTACTGTTCTGAGCCTTAAATACATAATAACCTACTAATTATAACCATAACAAAAGGGAAAATGACGCTATTTGGTAAAAAGCTTGACTTTAAATATCTGTATGCTGGAAAAAAAAAACAAACCTCTGCTTTGTTCATGGTAACTTGAACTTGTTAGAAACCAGGGAGGAAATGATTTTTTTTCTGAATTTCTCCCTTTCCCCACCCCCCCCGTTAAAATGAACCAAAGCTTCAATCAGTTCTAAACACACACTGAAACATTTTGTTAATGAATGCTTTGCTCATTGAGTTTTCATGAAGTTTTTTTCCACAAAGTTTTTAAGAGCTTTGTGTGTATCTGCAAGTGTCTTCTCCAACTTGAACATATTGAAAATACTTGATAATTTACTGCAAATGTTTACCTTCTGCAAGCAAATGGCTATTACTTCAGAGGTATATTTATGATGCTGTCTTTTTTGAACGGAAATTTTTAAAGCACAGAAAAGAATCCCAAAACCAAGGGCTTCCAGAGGTACCAGACAGTACATCAGCAGAATGTTCCCTTTAGATAAAAGGCTGAGGAGATAGCTGGAAATCTGCTGGTTTATAAGCAAAAGCACTAGGAATGTTATTTTAGTTTTTATTTTAATCTTATATCTCTTCATTAATAGAACTGATTGTGGTAGTGGGATTTTCTTTGTTCTTTGTAAAAGATCTTGAGTGCTTTTGCATTCTCCTGGACTTCTGCTGCAATGACATGAAGCTCTGGGGATTCTGTTATGTGACTGCAGTTACTTCAGGGATTAGCTGTAGGACTCAGATTCTGCTCATCTTTAGTAAACCATGGGCAGGCAGAATACAAATTGAAAGGATCAGTTATGTAGAGCCTAGGTCATGTGAGGTTTTGTGTGGTAAAGGTTCATGGTCCGAGGTGGTCTAAAAGCTTTCTTAGAAAACCATAAGCACTTCAGTCCCCAAACAGAGTGGAAATGATTTATCCTGGCAAGAAAAGAGTATCATAGAAACTGCAGTGCATTAGAGGAAGGAACATTTCTCACAATACATAGTTATGTTATCTGATGAGAATTGTTTTATATATGAATACCTAAGACTTATTTTTGGGTGTCCAGGACTTGCATTGTTCTTCTTGGGTAGCTAATGTTACAGATGGAATTTGGGGGGGGGGAAAGGGAAGGAGGAGAGGGAAATTTATGATTTTCTAGTCCACTAAAATCCTACTTACCTGGCATTGCTCAGCTCTAAAAGCATATTTGCAGCATTTTCCAAAGGGAAGAGAGGAAAAAGGAGGCCACAGTCTTGTCATAACAGTATAATTGGATTGTTTTAAAATTGTAATAATACCAGTAATCATCACCTAAATACAAAACCTTGCATTTTGCTACAATACTAATTACATGTTTTAGTAAAGTTCTTTTTTTTTAGTAATTGCATCTTTGCACATTCCCCTTGGCCTTTTGGTTCTCAGGATTACAGGCTACAAGATTTGGCCCTTGAGTATTACAGTGATTTTTATTAGTTAATTCAGATTTTCTAGGTTAAAGGAATTGATGAGGAAAGTTGTACTGAATTTTTGCTTTTGAGATACTGGCTACTTTATGCAAGGTAAACCATAACTGAATTCCTATTAGTAATTGTGGGCTGAGGTAAAATGTACTGTCTCCACAGAAAAGACTGTGTTCTCACTTTGTTTAAAGCTGGTTGATAAATACCAGAAATCCTCTAATGAAAAATTCAGCAAATAGTATTCAGCTAGCTTTTTTTCAGAGAGGAATAAAAAACCCCCAAACATTGCATTTTAGAGGCAAGGTAAATTTCAAAGACCTGAAATGAGGTCAAACACCACAGAAAGCATTGGCTATGCTGGAGAAGCGTGATGGAGGCAAGAAGGAAAGGATTATAGGGAGAGATTTCAGATGTACAGTTAGTTTTTTCTGCCATATAATAATAATCCAAGTTAACAAATGAACTTCAGTGCTTTAGAGGTGGATTTGTGGTACTGTATTTATTATGAAGAAATATTATTTGACAGAATGACAAACTCTATCTCTGATAGAAGGCCTACTTGGGGCAAATGGCAAAGCAAAGGAAATAAATGAAAAATGACATCTTTCAGCCCACAGGAAACCAGGGAACTGGGAAAGAAATATATTTGCAGATTGTGCCTTAAGAATTAGGTGCAAAACTACTATGAAACTTGCAATACTAAAATGTTTTGGCCTACAGCTACCCGTCAATTATTAGTAGAAATGCACTTTTGTACAATGATATCAAGTTTTTAGGCAATACTTTTTCTTTCCAATCATTTTTTTTTTCACCAAAATACTTGTGGGATGACCCAGAGAAGATGCCTGAATAGTAATGAAGTCTGATAGTTCAGATTAAATAAAAAGAAAATATTTTATATAAATATAAATAAAAAGAAAAAAAGACAGAGTATACTGGAATCTTAAATTTGGTTTGATTTCCAGTTCTTCTCGAAGTCTTTGTAAAGAATCCATTGTGATGTGGTTCTATGTATCCCCACAGTGCCAGCTGCCTGGTGTAAGGTAGGGCACTTCAGCCTCACCTCACATGCCACCCTGCAGCATGTGGGTGTCTGTTCCCTGGACCTGCTCTCTTTCCTAGACTCTGATTATTCCTTCTAAACTTGCTGGGGCTTGCTGCCAGTTGCTTTTCACTTAGATCATATGGAAGTTCTGGCATTGAGAGGACAGAGACTGTTTTTGCTGTAGTCATTACTTCCTAGTTGTTGGAAAGCCAGGGAAGAGAGCCTCTGAAGGGAAAGCTAATAGGGTTTTTCCTTGTGTTTGAGGTGGGAAAGAAACGGGAGAACTGGGAGCTAAAAAATGGAGCTGTAAGAAATAGGAACTAGAAGTCAATAAGAAGACAAGGAGGGGTGAGAGGAATGATTTAGGCATTAGGTGGAGAAAACATGGTCAAGTCCAATAAAGTACCAATAGCATTTTTTGGATGAAACACCAAAATGAATCATCTTGCATGGCTACAGAAGTAATTGTTTCAGATGGCTTCTGCTCTAAATATTTTGGTGCAGCACGATGACTAGAGGGAGTGATGGCAAGATCATCCAGTAGATTTGAAACTATCAAAGAACATACTCAGAATCCTTCAGCAGCTCTGGTGCCAAAATTTGAGTAATTCCTGTCCAAGGAAGTAGATTGTTAACTTATCACTGTATTACAGAAAACTGCTAGCAAATTGTACATGGATGGATGTGTATTTCAAAATCCATCCCTTGACAGCATAAGACCACTATCTGCTACCAAATCCATCAAATTGGTTTTCCCAATCAGACAGCCCTGGCTATAATTTCTCTCTTCCTTGACCTTACACAAGGTTTGTCACTTCCTTCCATGTTAGTAGCAGGCAATTTTTTACATGACAGTAGACTGGATTCCACAACATGCTCTTTGGTTTTGGTGCTGGGGTGTTACAATAAGCTGTGTACTTCTGTAGGTAGACTAATGATTTTAGAGGAGTGAGTCTCCTTGTGATTTTCTTTTCCTCCACTGTTCACCAAATATTTAAGGCTTTGGGATGTTCTGAATGTGCTTATGTGCTCTGGCCCAAGGCATACTATGACAGGACAGTTCTCTGCAGGCAATTCCTTTCGGAATAGCCAGTTGGCACAGATTAGAGGAACTTCCTGGTTAGAATGTGAATTGGAATCTGAGAAAGGTCATTAATTCATCTTCCTTTCATAGTTTTTGTTTCAGTTTATGGGGACAAATTTTGAAAAGCTGCACTTTGCTTAACTCAGAGGAAGATTAATGGGACCTCCTGTGCAGTTCCATGGATTGGCTCTTGGAGTTGAGATATAGAGAAGGACTTAAAAAGTTCTCAGACAACTCTGTATCTATTCCCAAGAAATTAGCATAGAAAAATTTCTGATCATCTGGTCTGTTTTAATAGAAATTTTAAAAAATGATTGATCTTGCATGTTTGTATGTTTTTTCTGTGTGTTTTTTTTTTTTTTTTTAAATCCCATAAGGTTCTAGATCTAATGACAGCAGCGTGACAGAGATTCACAGCCCTCCTACATTCCTCCCCCACTGCAATTAATTATACAGTTTTTTCCTCCTTCACAACATTTGTTCTTTCCTTTTCTTAGCTAGCTGCAGATATAAAAATCTGTGCCAGCACAAGTCTAAATCTAGTCTGTCTTGTTCAAAGAGAGTTCTAAGTCTTCAATGTACAAAAATGGATTCTCTCATGTCCAAGAAGCAGTAGTCTGCCACAGCTGAGGTGGTTGGTTGAACGTAATGACTGAGAAGCAGAGTAACGACAGGACTAGGGGGAATGGGGCACAGCTGGAAGTGGGCAGATTCAGGCTGGACATGAGGAAGAAGTTCTTCACCATGAGAGTGGTGAGACCCTGGAATGGGTTGCCCAGGGAGGGGGTTGAGGCCCCATCCCTGGGGGTCTTTAAGGCCAGGCTGGAGGAGGCTCTGGGCAGCCTGATCTAGTGGGAGGTGTTCCTGCTCATGGCAGAGGGGTTGGAACTGGGTGATCCTTGTGGTCCCTTCCAACCCTGACAGATTCTGATCTGTTTTAGCAGAGGACTTTAGAGCCCTAATGGCTTAATGGTTGGACTTGATGATCTTGAAGATCCCTTCCAACATAAAGGATTCTATGATTCTATGAACTACTGTTGTGCTTATTGACAAACATGTTTATGGGTGGAACCTAAGAATCTAATACATAGGTTGCTGTGGGATGAAAGAGGAACTCGTCTGGTTTATCTTAACCAGAATTGCTGTTAGACTTATGCTTTCAAAGTGTTTCTGTGTTGATCCAAAAGTTTTCCCTTTTACAACTTTCATTCAGAAGGTTTGTATGTTGGCAACATGTCGGTTAACTTTGCTTTTATTTTTCTCTTAAAAAATTTCAAATATTTTGGAAACTAGTTTCGTTTTGCTTAAAGTCTTATAGACATATAGGCATTTGGTGTACAGAGACCACCTGACTTTGTGAAAACATTTCATTGTTAATAGTATTCAGTTTATTTGGAGCTTTAAAGTTTATAAAAATAATTTAAAATATAATGAGATAAAGAAAAGATAAGTATTACCATTAAATAAAAGCAGGACTGTAAATGAGTAGCTTACATGTGTATGGTCTTAACTGAGTGTGTGCCTAACAATATGCAAATATTAAGAGAATTATGATCTGGACATTTATTAGAACAGTGCTGTTTAATGCTAGAACAGATTTTAAATGTCTTAACTGTACATAATTCTACCACTGGCAATACTTTTTTTACATTTGAAGTAACTGACAAAAACTGAAAAAAGTTTATTTTCTTAAGGCTTTACATTTTTCATTTTGCTTAAATTGTTGTTACAAAGTGACAACTTTAGATGTAATTGTGCTAAACATGAAGGTAGTATCAAATGATGTTTCGTTTGCATTTTTTTTTTGTTGTTTGTTTTTAGAATGTGGAGTTACAGAATAATTTCCCAAACTCCTGCAGACAAATGTCTTATGGTACAGACTGCGTGACTACTCAGAAATTCATATTTCTATAAATTCAGTATGCTGTGTAGGCAGTGAATAGAAGGGGGAAAGTAAGGAGAAAAACAAATTGTCAGATGAAGATATAATCTCAAATACTCATCATAAACCAAAGTAATTTAGGTTAATCATCTATGTTTCAACTTTAATATGTGCAAGATCTTTTGATTTTGATTTGCGTTGAATAAAGAGTGTAAGATTTACCTCTTGAACAGAGAAATGCCCCTGTACCCAGATGTAGTACAAATATTTTAAAGACAAGTTGCTGTGTTTTGAAAAACTTTTGAAGTGTAAAAGAACAGTATGATAAAATAGGAATGTTATTATTCTCGGTGGGTTTGATTATTTCTAATATGTTTTTCTTTGTCATATTGACTAAGCAGAGTCTGTCTGTAGTTTAGGTTTATATATTTGAGTACTGTGAAGTTGTTGGTGCTTTTTTGTATAACTCAATAATTTATTTTTTTTTTCTGTTGAAGGTACTTTTTGTTGAATTGAGTTCTTTTTGTTGAATCTCCTTTGCTTGCATCTGACCTGTCTTTTTGTTGATTTTGCTTCATTTTTTTCATTTACCATGCTGTTCAGTTTTTGGATGCCAGGAGAACAAAGGTTTGTTCACTACTTGCAGTCAATTTATTTTTGCAAAATTCAGTATGGCTTATTGTGTTTTTCTCCTTTTTTTTTGTTTGCTTGTTAGAGATACAGTAATCCTGTTTACTAAACATGCTCATAGCTTTAGTTGCCAAAAGGAAAAGCCAAAACCAACCAGCCCCAACTTAGCCGTTTCCCAAAGCCCCCTTCAATTATAGTGAGTGCTTTGATTGACTCTATAAACAACAATAATGTTGAGCACCATGAAGGGCAGAATTACCTTTAGTCTATGAAGTAATTTAGAAAACATGGAATACTGAGTCTTTCAGCTTTGTAGGTACATATTGACTGTACTCTAGTGGATGTGTGACTGCCTAGTGTTTGGGTTTGTTTGTTTGCATTTCTTTGCTATTTATTTTATCTGCAGCTGCCACTATTTTGTGTGCGTGTTTGTTGTGTTGTTTTTTTTTTTTTTTTTCTAGAAGCACTTCAAAGATATCATTACAAATATTGTCACACGCATTTGCTGTTTTATGATGTCATTTGATACACTTCCGTCATTGATTCTAATGATTTTTTTTTGTAACAGCATACAACAAAAGTTTAATTGAAGATTAATCCTATGTTCATATCCTAAATTGATTTGTTTCCCTTTTCTTTATTGCAGCATCTGCAAATGACAATCCAGGCACTTCAAGATGAGCTTAGAACCCAGAGAGACCTTAACCATCTTCTCCAGCAAGAAAGTGGAAACCGAGGAGCTGAGCATTTTACCATTGAACTCACAGAGGAGAATTTTCGAAGACTTCAAGCAGAACATGATAGACAAGCTAAAGAGCTCTTCTTGTTGAGGAAAACACTGGAAGAAATGGAGCTTAGGATTGAAACACAAAAGCAAACACTAAATGCCAGGGATGAATCAATAAAAAAGCTTCTGGAAATGTTGCAAAGTAAAGGTTTGCCATCTAAAGGAATGGAAGATGACAATGAGAGAACTCGAAGAATGGCAGAGGCTGAATCTCAGGTTAATCATTTAGAAGTGATTTTAGATCAGAAGGAGAAGGAAAACATGCATCTTAGAGAGGTAATGAAAAACTCATTTGTTTAAAAGATATCGTTGAAGTACTTGCTGCTGTTTTAGAAATATAAAATATCTAAGTATTTTCTTATTCTGCTCTCTTTTATCATAAAAAAATATAATATGCGTTTGTTTTACATCTAACAAATACACAACAGGACTACAGGACATTTGAAAGCAAGTGTAAGAAATTATGGAAGAAAGGTAATTGTATTTGAGTCTTATTGTCTTTGATATGGTTGCTTTGCATGGTTTCTGAATTTTTGTATTTTGACAAGTCATTGTTCAGCAAAAGAAGACGAGAACTACTGAATAGCAAAGTAGCAGCTAAGCTTAATAGTTATGAGTTCATGCTACTTCTGTGCTTGATACCCTTTGTGTTTGAAATTAGTGTTTTCAAATGTTTTGCTTTCAATATAAACAGGCTTCTGCCTATATGCATTTCTAATGTATTTTTATGTATTACTCCAACTTTTAGGTAAATATATTGCATGATGTTGCCACATTAAAGCACTGGGGCGATGGATGCACATTATTCTGAGAGATCCTTGATTTGATCCCAAGCCCACCCCCACCAGATGCCCACATCACTTGTGAATGCATTTTTGGGACTAGATTTGGAATTATTAAATTATTACAACTGAAAGAAAATCTGGCTTGGTGTCAAGCCTGTCTGCCCTCTCTACATCCAAGCAGCCCATTGGCATTTTTGTGTGACTTGTGTAAAGCAAATAAGATAATGTGTGTCTTCCTCAGACCCTATTGCCTCCTGCTAAGAGGGGTGAAATTGCAGGGAGGCTGTGTACAGGCTGCCCACAGTGAGGGAAATTTCAGGATAAACAGATCTGTTTCCTTAGAAACCTGAAAACAGGGTTGTCTAATTGAACTTTCAGTCTAGTATAACACCAATTTGCCTGACAGATCAGAACGTGGGAAAAAAAAAGTACAAAAGCATAGAAGCATAGAAAAGTATTGTTTGCTCCAGTAGATCACTAAAAGTATGAATGTTGGTGTTTAAGAACAGATATTTACATCTAGAGAATATTGTCAAAATTTTTTCTTTGCTATGGACAAATTCTGTTACATTTACCTTATGGCTACTTTTTGGTGGGTTTTTTTTTTTTTTTTTTTTTTTTTTTTTTTTTTTTTCCCCCTCTTTTTTTTCTGGCCTTCTCTAACCTAGAATGTGTATTGAGGACTCAGTGGTATCTGGTGCCCATCTGAAGCTTGGAAACTGGAAAATTTTCAAGGCACAATGGTACATGCCATTAAAGTTTTCTTGTGAAGGTGGGGATCCTGAAACTTCCCACTGGCACAGTGATGCCAGCTGTTAAGGAAGTCTGAGAGTCAGTGGATCCTGAAAACAGTTGCATGAGGAATTAATGATACTGAGTTTGTGATGAGGGAGGATTATGGGAGAAGTTCTATAAACTAGCAAGCAATTTTCTGGATTTACATCTGCTACCCTCAGAGTAGTACTTGAAGTCTGTTTCAAGGATGGATGTTTTGCTATTTATTATTTGTTTTGTTATGTGAGTGTTTGGATTTAACCTGTTACACCAGTATCACTTAAGTCTGTGAATCTTAATTTGAGGATGTATTGGACCCAAATAAATTTACAGTGGAAATTTTAAGGTTTCTAATTAGCACAATAGTGAAGAGTAGTGAGAAATATAACTAAATAGAGCTTGAAAAGCAGATAAAATGTAAGCCTCCAAGCAAAGTCCTTGGAGTTCCAATTTATTGACTAGTCCAAGGAATGCTGAGAGGAGGTCATACCGCTACTTATAGACCATGCATGTTTATCCTATATTTCTACTGAACAATTTTATGTTTCCCCCTGGGTTACCCTCGGTGGCCAAGGAAAAAAATTTCTCCCTCAGTTTGCATGAGGTTATAGAGCTTGTCTTTCGTCTCGAGTACTGCAAATACAGAGTGGCGTTTTTGGTTATAACATGCTGGTATGTCTTGGTAACTGGTCAAGGTTTAAAAATTTAGTAGGTTTGCTGTCTGGAATCTGTCCCTGTCAGATTGTCAGGAACTAACCATTGATTTGGAGATTTTGACTAACAATTTCCTTGTTTTTGTAAGTTCAAGGTTTTGGGTGAAGTCTGGCTCCAGCTCTCTTCCTGTAGCGTATGGTATTAAGTCTTTTGCTGTTTTGTTATGGGATGTTGTCTGCATGCTTTGAGGGAACATCAGATATTTTGTATAGTTTTATCTGTTCGTTAAAAGTCCAAATGGATCAACTTTTCATCTTTATGTGTAGCCTGGTGAGTCCTTGTTTCTGCAGTGCTTGTTCAAGTTGCTGTCACTGCATGTAGTCTCCACCGTGTGCAATAAGTTTTCCAACATGATAAACCAGGAATGACTATGCTGAGTCTTCTGCAGTAGCCTCCTCAGTGGATAGATATTTTGATTTTTATTTTTTTCATTAGTGTTTGTAAGTTTTCATCCTAACTGTGTAAATGATCTTGCAGAGTTACTGGATTTTTTTTTTTCCTAATAATACTTTAAATTTTAACTTGGGTACATTTTTAATTAATTCTATTAATGGATTATTTAGCATTCACTTAAATTGTGTTAATACTTCTATCTTTAACAAAATATTTGTCATTTTAGAATCTCACCTAAAACATCCTGCTTTCTGTATTTTTATAGGTTGGTGTATAGAGCTCAAATGTTGAGTACATTTCTGAGAAACCAGTATATTCTCATGTGTAACATAATGTTTGATAACTTGTTTCTATTTTTTTTACTTAGTATTGCTATTTGACTTTCTGCCACTATACCTGAAACAAATTGTTGCAGTGAATTAAGTTATTCAAGGAACAGAGATTTCTAGTGTATCAATTTACCCTTACAATGATAGATTCTGCTGTAGTGTCCAACGGGAAGAGTGCTTTCTATGGGAAATAAAGCTGAACATGGTGGTTATAAGGTTGAATGTGAAAAAAAAAACAAACCCTGAAGACTACTGGTTTTCTACAGCCTAAGCACAACATTAAAAAAACATATATAGACTGACCTCAACAGCTATGCTTTTGGCATTTAGTTTAAAAATACTTTCAATCTGAAGTTTTTAGTTCTTGAAATTAAGTTGTGTTACCTTTTAAATTCTAGCTGAAGAAAGGCCAAAGATATATTTTGCTGAGTTTTTGAACATATTTCCCTCTAATGTAACTCTATCTTTCCCCCTTGGACTGTTCATTTCTTAGTTCTTTAAAGTAGTGCCAAAGCTGGAATCAGTCTTCTCTTGTTCATTTTCGGTCTTTTAGATCTCTCAACATGGTTAATAGTCACTGGTGGGTGAAATTTTGACTAAACAGGAGACTTAAACCAACATATTTTGAGAGAAACTGAAGCGACTGGTTGTGAAATGTTGGCAGTTATGGACACCCTCTTCACACATTCATGTCTCCAGTGGCTGTCAAGTCTATCTCCTTGACCTGCATCCCACTGAGCACTGATTATACTAGGAAGTGAATAGTGAGGGATATGTTCAAATAGAGAGCAATAACTTTTCTTGTTGTCCTTCAATCTCTACCACTTTGTTAATTATTAAATGTCTCTCATATTTGTTTTTTGTGCATTTTATGTAAAACATGTGCATTACCAGAAAAAAAGTATCCTACTGGTTTGATTCAGAATCATGTAAAAATTTAGGTTTTTTAAGCTATTGATTCTTTTTTTTTTTATTTCCTCTCCTGTGACTAGCTGTAGCAGCCACCTTCAAAGATCTGGAAGTTCTCCAGGCCTTAGATTATATTTCTTAGAGAAGGTATAGGGAAGAGACCTACAAATACCTAGGACACCAGAAGCATAAGAACAACTCTAGAAAATGAAACAACTAAATTTTTTCCCCCCCTTTGTTTTCATGTTCTTAACAGATTTATTTATAGTGACTGGTGTGTTAACTACTTGGCCTTAAAGATTGTACCTTTCTGCAGTGAACAGTCTGCTCTGTTTCACAGAGGCAAACTTGTGATGATAGGTTTACTCAAGTTTTGTGTTTGAAGGTCTTAATAATGGCAAATTTGAGACGTATTATACAGGAGGAGGAGGACATTCGAATGGAAGTTGGAATCCTCTTTTACAGGAATATCATAAAATGTCAGTGTCAGTAAGATTAATGAAAATGTTGGGAAATAAGCTATGCAAAAAATGGGATTAGATTTCTTTCCATATATTAAGGAATTTAAAATCTAGGCAGTAAGCTTCCACAAGGATAGCTTGATTCCCAACTTTGTGATAGTTTTAAGAAAAGTTTCCTTTCACAAAGCAAGAAAGAACAAATCAAATTCTCATCGAATAGCAAAAAGTGTGAGCATGTATTTCTGTTTCAGTTTTGGAGATGCAGCCTGCTGAGGGTAGAAGGTTGAGCTCTTTTCTACAAGTTTTATGAGAACTTCTGCCCAATTTGCATGCAGTTTTACATCACTGAGGCTGAATCCTCTGTCTGTAACTAAGCTCACTCAAATATTTTTGTTAACATTTTTCAAAGGTAACTGAATGTTATTTATATTTCCTGAGAGAAAATGATATAGCATTTGCTTTGATAAGGAAATAATGATCCTGTGTAAGGAAGAAAGGAGTCTTCTCAAATATACACGCATGAGAAAACTGACATTTTGAGGGCTGGGTAGTCTCACTGTTAAGTATGTTAATGGTTGAAAATCTGTCTTGATGCCATAATGTCATACTATGGTGCTCTTCATGTTCAGAATTAAATATCCTGAAGATCACTAAATAGATATATTCCTGTCAGAAAACACAAGATGCCTGCTCTAAAGTTCTTAAGTTGGTTATCACATGTCTCTTCTAGAATTTTAAATAAACGCTTGTTTCTTTATACTTTGGGAGAACTGTAGGTAATATGGTGATTTTATCATGTGGAAATGTAGCACAGATGTTTGATATTACTTTTTTTAAACATAGTGACCACACATTATTTACCCTAAGTACCATTAAGTATTTTTTTATTATTGCTATTAAAAACTTGCCTTAGGCAAAGTCCTGCTAAGTCTATAGTAAAGTCAAATGTTAAAATTCCAGCAAGTATTTTATTATTTATACATACATGTATATTACACATGCCCTCTCTATGTAACATACAATTTCACTAAAACAGAATCTGAGATTGCCTAGGATTTTATACATGGATTTTAACTCTTAACTTAAATGCATTCCTAAAATAATGTTGTTGTGCGTAGTTTAAAGCTACGGCTTTTTTATATTTAGTAAAAGAAGAAGAACACAACTTCTTTATTATAAGTTAAAGTGTACTTCTAAACTTTCAAGGTTTTCTTAAAAACTTGCTCTATCTTTGAACTCAGCTTGGTCAAATAACGAAGGCTGCTGATAGGATTTGAACTGCCATCATGAATTAGTTATTGCATGTTTTTAAAGTTATTAATGGAGCAAAGTTCCTTCTTCCACTGTGAATAGAACAGATGCCTTGCAGACTTTTGGTGTTTACTGTAAATGTCTTACACTGGAGCCAGTAGTAATTTACTAAGGAAATGCTTTATCGACACCAAACGTTTCTTCCCTGAAGTTAGTTACGTATATTAACAACCATTCTACACTGAATCACTTTATTGGGTTCATTAGTGCCTCTTTCTTTCTATTTCTCATGGCTCAGCTCAAAACATTAATCTTATCAGTTGCTATTACTTTCTATCAAAGTATCAATAGTAATATGTTTTTAAGATGACCACTTAAGTATACAGAAGGATTTTGCAATGCTGGCAGGCACTCCAGACATGAGAAAGAAGATAGAACCTGATTATGCCCTAGAGAATCGTTAGTAGTTCTATCACAGCCCATTCAGATTTTGTTATGCCCCATGATATTCTAGCCAAGGTGCTTGGTCACAATGGTTTTTATAAGTCCATGTGGATGATTAGAAAGCATTGTTCATTTAGAAGTCAGTTTATTTAAAGACAGGATTGCTCTCCATGACAACACCACCACCACATCAGCAGTAGTTTGGCATCTAGAATATGAGAAAACCGTCAAACTGACATGTCTTAGAGTAGCAACTAAAGAAGTTACTTCAGGAAGAGAGAAAAATCAGAAAAATTCAAGCATAATCTGGGCTTTCTATAACTGTCAGCGTGTGGAGGTGATGAATTGATCATACCAGCATTCCTGGGAAGCACTTCCTTTAGAAGGTAGTTTGGGACTGTCTTGAATTGCTGTAAAACTAGTGTTGTCCCTAGATGTGGAAATACAAGCTCTATCTTTGCAGGGCTGTTAACTAGCTCAGTTCACACATTCACAACTTTCAGGCTGCATGTAAAGAGTTTAGAGACTGGCTGATAATGAAACAGAGAAAAATATTCAGTTTTGGTTTCTGTCATAGGCCTTGTTTCCTTTAATCTTTTCTCAATTATCTTTTGAAGTCTCTCTTCTGTAAATAATCTGCTACTCATCTGTGTGGCAATAACTTCGTTACTCTACAATGTAGTTAATCCTCTCTAGCTTCATCATTTCATACTTACTCATATGAATGACAATTGCTTATGTATGTAACTCACAGGTCTGATATGTTGATGTATTTTCGCAGAAAGAATCAGAGTTGAATTTCTGGGGAAGAGCTTACCCTGGAATTCCTCTGTATACTTCTCTGCTTTAAACTCTCTAGGCGCAGGAAGGTGTACCCAGAGAGAAGTTAAACCATGGAATAGGTAGCCTAGAGTTGTTGAGGAACCTTACTGGTCTGGGGAGATGCATGATACAGGTTGTAAATCCCACAGAATTTATCTTCATAGAATTAATTAATTTAGGCTCAAAGAATTAAGGCTTCAATCAGTTTGGTTCCTACTCATGTATTGAATTATTGTTCCTACTTCTTAAACCAATAAACTTAATGAAATCATATACCTCTAATCTTCTGCTTGTATCGAACATGTGCAAACGATGTGTCCTACTTTTTACTAACTCCTATCTGCCTGCCATATTGAAGTACACTGAGTCTACTGGATTTTTTTTCAACCTTCTTCAGGGCAATAGCCATTGGGCAATGTTTAAGTCAGGTTATAAGATATCAGTAGTTAATGATATGGGCTTTCTACTTAAAAATGTTACAAAGAATTTAAGACCATGCTACTAAGCAAACATTAGAGTAACAGTTATGTTGGGTGCATTTACTGTGATTTAAAATTACTGACCTTCAGCCAGTGAACATAAGGAATAGGAAACATGCTTATGAGGTAGACTTCTAACCAGAACCAACTTTTTTATTCCAGATATATTGTCTTATAATACCCCAGAAAAAAAATAATTGTGAAAAGTTATTCTATGATTCATTTTAAATGTCAGCTACTGTTGAAACTTTTTATAACAATGCTTTCTCACTGTATTAATATTTCCAGAAGACTATTGGAGGAAGAGACTGAGAATCTGAATAATTTCAGTCATTGTTAAAATTGCTGTAAACTGTTATCTCTTATACTTACCACCTCCTGCATCATTTCACAAGAAAACCTTAGCACTTTAGAGGAAAATGAAGGTTTTGTAAAAGAACAGGTTGAAGAACACTCAATGCTCTTTGAGTCCTTTATACCTATATTGCTCCAAAAGTGGATTAAGATTTGCAAGCCCCATTTTTTCATGTTCAGGGCTAGTCTTCTAAATTCTAAACCAAAACTGCTTTTTCCAACAAATCGTATGTTTTAACTGAGACTCCTTTGTCTGAGTCATGCAGCCTTTTACCTGGACTAAAACCCCAGGTATTGTAGTCATATAAGCTTGACTTCCAGAAAACTTCAAAATTATTTTAAAATGTAAAGTAAACATATAAAATATACTCTATAAATATACCCTATCTCACTATAAAGATTTGGTCAAAATATCGATGAATAACCCCAATGTGCTCTGAAAGACATATCCACTAAAATCATGGATATGTTTGAAAATACTGAGAACTAAATCCTGTTTGATTTTTTCATGAGTCAAATAAGGTCAATGGGATTGAGTGATTTAAAGTGAATAGGATTATATTTGAAAGAATAAATGAATCCAGACTTGGTTACGGCTTGTTAACTGTTTGGTTACACTGGATGGAAAGAAGAAGTTCACTGTAGCTTTTCTGTAGATGGAGCTGACTTATTCATCTGCTTGCCTTATCTCCATTTAGCAACACATATGTCATCACACTCATACATAAAAGTATTTCAGTTGCTTTTAAGATTATTACTTTCTCCCTGAAACAAGGTTTTACAAAACAAACAAACAAAACCACCCAGACTTTGTGTATATAT
>NW_008589215.1:0-269 GCF_000691845.1 Merops nubicus
TTTAAATTATATAAATAAATATCTAAAATATACAAGGAAAATGTTTCTTGTAGCTCATCATTTTCTCAGAAAGGCAGATGGTCAAGACTAGTTTCCCACAAATGCTGGAAGTATTTCCCTAACTAATATTCTTCTCCTACCCTTTTCATTTTTCAGTAGAACAAATGAAGCCACTGAATCCAAAAATAATGTTCTACATTTGGAAAGCAGTCTCTCAGAGACTTTTCATCACTAGGGAAAATTTAGTGAACAAAGTTTTCATGTGCAGC
>NW_008589215.1:300-15515 GCF_000691845.1 Merops nubicus
AGAAAGCATCCATCTTTGCCACTTAGAAAGAAAAGCAGAACATATACTTGGGGGTTTTTAGCTGGCACTAATAAACCATGTTAAAAATATTAATAAAAACTTAGTTGGGTATTTTCAACAAACACTGTTTCTTGACCCACTCCACATTAATGAAGAAACTCTACAAAATGTCAGAAGACATCTGATATTCTTTTATAACTATCTATAGAAATCTGTAAAAATTATTTTGGAAGTCAGGTTTCTGTTGAAGCAAGAAAAAACTTAGAAAAGAAAAACATTCAAAACAACTCACAACCTGAAAGCAAATACACGAACAAATCAGCTGCTTCTGTTAAAGTGAAACAACCCTACTGCACTAAATATACTGAGTCTCTAGCTTCTGCATTAATTAATCAGTGTTTTCCAACAGAATCACACATTAGAAAATAATGGCATGGCATTTATATATTCCCAGTATGTATCCACTTAGTTTATACATGCCTGTAATTACATGACTGTTAGTTATTTTCCTTCTTACACCTCTTTTTCTCATGAATTACACCTTATTCCAAGTCTGCCTTTGATATCTTCATTTAGCTTAAATTTCCACTTTTTATTCAGTAGAATTAGTAAATGCATATAGCTATGTGCACAAAGGAAAGACACCTCTTTCAATGTACATGCAAAACGCTTGAATGTGTGTGCACTGTATACAAAACCCAGCAAAAACCTGAGTTACTAGGTATTTCTTTTTACATAAAAGCAGTATATTAATTAAAGACAATTAGACATTTTAAAATAACTAGTATTGTTCAACATCAGCATTTGGAGTACTCAATAAGTGGGTGTAAATTGCTGTTAGGTAACTTCCTAGTCATTTTACTTACTGAAAATGACAGCATGTAACAAGGTTGAATTAATCACTCTTTTTGAAATTAGGATTTATTATCCTTTTCTACTCACCTGAGGAAGAGCACATATAAGTGTAATTGACTTGTTATTAGACAAATCAATAGTCTCTTAGTTCCCTCTCATTTTCCTTTTAACTTGGATGCACAAGGACCTGTCAAGTATCAAAACACCATAGTGAAACAAGCCCTGGTGGAGACTATATAAGATCTTAAAAAAATGGATGACAGTATATCAAGACTGGAGGAAGTGCATTTGGCCAGAATTTTAAGCAGCTGTTTATTTATACTATAATTGCATTAGATGGATTGCTCCTGTTCACACCATGGGAGCAGGAGTGTCACTTCTGCAGGACTGAGTTGCTTTTTGGAGTAGCAGCAGAGAGACAACCGGCTTTTCATATTATTTGCTTACATCTGCCTACTGTAAACCTCTCAGCTCTTGCTAATTAATAAACTGATCAATGACCACTGGGTGGAAGATATTTTCTCCCAGATTCCCACAAAACTGAGCTGGCAAGCAAAATTATACTTCTTGGCATATAACAAAGCATCAATCATACCATCACACAGCTTCTGAAAGGAAATGAGTCACCAAGCATGAAAATCTACTGAAATGGATAATTAGCAGAGAGCACTTGAAGGGTTTACTCATTGCTCATTGGAGCCTGTACCTTATTTGGATTGCAGTTTCTCTCCAGGAATGTGGATTAGAGAAGGAAGAAGGGGAGCAAAAGGGAGCACATGGTCAGGATACCAGATACAAGCTTCATCTTTCAGAAAAGGCAGAGAGCTAACTTCTTCCTGGGTGTCAACAAAATTAATGCTACTGATCCATTTTCTCAATGGAATACAAACCTGACTGCTGTGAGTGGAACTGTAGTCTCCAGAAACCTTTTCAGCAAGGACCCATTAGCAGACATGGTGAGGAAGAAGCTGTACATAGAAATGTGTGATTGAGAGATTTCCACAATTTGAGCATAACTGCATGATGCTTCCATGACTCTTCACGCAAAATATTGGTTTAACAGTATTTTATCATTAAAGAAATATATATAATACTTATAGTGGAAACTACGCTTGTTAAATAGTCCAACCTGAAAGACAAAAAAAACCAACAAAAAGAACACAAAAAACCAAACCATGCTGATTTCTGTATACCTAGTGTAGACTTCTAGGATTTTATGCAATATGCCCATTCTGCCCAAGGCCATATTTCAAGTGCAATTTATTAACATATCATTTGCTAAAATGCATGATAAGCAAATGCTTACTAGACTGGAATACATTAGAGTTCACACAGTATCTGTTTCAGTTTACCCATAACAAATTTTTTTTTAAAATAATTGAAAAAGGTCTGTTACATTATTTAAATGTATTCCAGTGCTATATGCTCATCAGATGAACTTATTAACTTACCATAAACTCGTCACAACATCAAACCAAGTAGAACTTTGCAGTAAAAAGTAGCCTCTTACATAAACATTTGCAATGAATACAAATATGAAAATTTGCATTTGTGTCAGAACAACCTATGAATTCACAGCCATCAGCAAGCCAATGCAAAGACTACCAAAGCAAAAGCAGGAAGAATCATTTAACCAAAACACTTCTTTTTTTTTTTTGAGAGTGCTTCAATTGCATTTTCTGAGTGATCTGGCAAGTTCTTGAAGGTGGTGGTGTTCTCTTGCCCTGCGTACCTGAGGTAGAAATCAGCAGGCAGAAATGAGTAAGCTGACCTCACAACAGGCACGCTAGCAGATATTATGAAAAAAGGTCTTGTGAGCAATAGGAAACTGCTGAGCACTTGACTTTTTTTGTCATTTGATTTGAACTATGCAACTTGGGCTGAATTAAACTACTCTATAAACAGTGTATTCCCTCCTTGCAAGGAATCTACATTTAGGAATGGATTCAAAGCTCACAGAAATGACACGACTACAGTGTCTTGGTATCTATTTTGCATACACTGCAGTAGTGCTTAGGGACCCTTTCAAGGATGTGGTCTCATCTCTCAATAAGAAGAAAGAACTTTTTCTTTTGAAAAACTTACACTGCTAACAAGCAGTTTGTGGTATCATCGTTGTTTAATTGTTTACCAGAATGCTATAGAATAGAATCACTGTGGTTGGAAAGGACCTTCAGGATCATCACGTCCAATCTTCCTCCCAATATTTCCCTAACCACTAGACCATAGCCTCAAGTGCCACATCCACTCGTTTTTTGAACACCTCTAGGATGATGACTCCACCATACTGTAAGGGTTGCTAAATAACTTCGTAAAAGTTAACCAATAAATAAGTTTTGAAAAACATTTTAAGAGCTGCTCAATCATTTTATGGAAAGTGTTGATTGAATGAACTATCAAGAGTTAAAATTTGTAGTATACAATTTGCAGACCAGCATAAACCAGACTGGCTCCAGTTCTCTGGGGAATTAGATGACTGTTAACCATCATTCTTTTACTTGTAAACCAGTTATTATTGTCTTTATCTTTCCTGAACTGCTGTGACAAGTTTTTAACTGTTTCCAGCTATTACCCTTCAAACAGCTTTTATCTGATCATGCTACCATAAAAGCAAACTGTTAGTAAATCCTCCTTTGCCAGGACTTAAATCAGGATGAGCAGCCAGTGGAGCAAATCAGTTTGAGTTCTTCCTCTATGGCAGCAGACTGCTTCTACCTCTTAAACTCCACACAGTTGTGCGTATTGCCAGTGGGGGTCCTGCACCCCACAAAGACAATGGCAATTAATATTGGGAGCTATGGGATTTTCTACTTCCCACTAGGGTCCTGAGAGGCTTATGTGTACATGGAAGTGCTTGCTACATAAAGGAGGCTCAGAAAAAAATCTTCTCTCACAGTGTTTTTAGAAGAACCTTAGGCCTTTCGGTCTTTTTGAAACAATAACACCAGATGCTAAAACTTTAGTTTAGCCTCATGGCTTACTCAAAGTAGTTTTGTGTCAATGTAGTGTCTGAAGCTAACACTCATTGGTAATACTGGATTGTCCCTGGGAAACAGTTTATTGTTTTATCTGCCAAATGACAACTCTCTTCGGTTCATCCAGTTCAAGACTGTTAAGCTATAAACATGACAACCTCAGAAATTCGGGGTAGGCACAGATGTTCATTCCAGACAAACTTGATTACTGCCTTTGAGGTAAAGAAGCACACAGAGAACTGTTAAAAAACAATCAAACAAGAATACATGAAGGTTCTCGAACCTACAAAATACAGCTCAGTAAATCCATAAAGACAGATGCAGGGCTCTTCTGTTGTTCAACAACATTACCAAGGAAGCAGACTGCCCACATTTTTGTTTTGAAGTCTTGGAGAATGTAACAGATACCCTTCTCATTTGTCAGCCCCCCAGCTGCATATCATGAGTTGGATTATTAAATAAAATGAGTTGAGAATAGTAGTGATCTCTAAGTATGCTGATTTCTATAGAAGTAAGACTGAAACATGTTTCTACCAGCCTTCTGCTCATTCTGTTAGATAGTTTTTGCATCACATAAAACTGATAACAGTTTTATATTTATTATAGGTAGGCTATAACTGATGATTTGAAAGTGAAGTTTTGTCCCAACACTCAGGTCACAGCACAGTGTCATAAAGAAAAATTGATTTTAAAAAGCATTTAAAACAATAACATTATTTAGCTTTTATATAAAATGACCAGGAGACTAAAATAATGACCCAGAAAATACGATACTTTTCTTTCTTCTATACTGTATTCAATGGTGCTGCTTCATGCTACAGAAATTTTGTTAATTATGGTATGTTTTCTAAGCTAATTGCTAAATCACTTCTGTGTACTTGTAAAGAAGTGATTTAGTGAAGAAGCCTATAAACAGCGGTTCAAACAGCTCTCTATGTGAAGTCTAAGTAGCATAAGGGCAATAGGTAATAGTAGACATTTCAGGGCACAGCAGGATTAGAGACTGACAGAAATCCAGAATCAACATGAAAGATCCTAACTGACACAGGATTACTGCACCAATCTGAGTAGCCTTGTTTACTAGTTTAGCTGCATAATTTCTATAATTAGAGTCTGACTGGCTAAGCCACATTGCAATGCAGCTGCAACACCCTAAAGAAATCTTAGACAGGCTATTAAAGAATGATTTATGAAGCAAGCTTTTGTTCAACCAAGTGATTAGAATTTAATAGCATTGCCTGCTTAGTGTTGAACTGGACACAACCAACCTGAGAAACAATAAACAACCAGGAGGAAAAAAAAATAAAACCATTGCAATGCCTTCTGCATCAGAGCTGTGAAGAGCAGCATTATGCTAAGGTAACAAAAAAAGGTCAGCCTTCCATTTCAGGCAATGTCTCACCCAAAATGTTGTGCCAAACTGCTAAAACAGATTATTTTTAATTTTGAAAAAAAATCAAGAGCTGCACTATGATGCCTAGCAAAAGTATATGTTTGTTTCTGGGGCCTGAGGAAAAGGAGAAAGAATATCTTTAAAAAGTGCTTTGGGAAGAGGGAATTCTTAAAATATACTTTAGAAGGCCATTTTTTAATGAGTTTTTGGAAAACAAAAGATAGGGGAAACAGGAAGAAGAAAAAATTATTTAAAGCATCTTAGAGCTGATGGTAAATTTTCTTCTCCCTAAAAAAACTTTCTTATGAAATGGTGTCCTACCATTTGTCAGGCAAGTCTGAAACCTGTTTCCCATTAACTTTAATGAGAGTTGGATTGTGTTTGCAGGTCATTTGACCATTAGTACACATTTCTGTTGGGAAGAAAACTGTCTTCTTCATTCAGACCCTTATAACAATAAATGACAGCAAGTCCGTTTAGTAAATTTCTGATAGTGTTTTTTAAAAAATAGCTTTGCACTCAGAAAAACAGAAATGATGAGTGTCAGAAAGAATGTAAATTCAACACAAATAGGCTCTGCTCATTAGCAGATGGATTTGAAATACAGATTTTGGTTGAAAATGAGTGTACACAATTGCAAATAACCACCTACTACACTTACATGCAACATTATGGGATGTTTTCTCAGAAAGTTGTGTGTGCCAGGCAAGAATTCAGTGATATGCTCAGAAAAAAAAAAAAAAAAAAAAAAACAATAGCTGAGATTTATGCGAAAGTGATGGGAACAATCCCATTGAAACTCACCAAACAGGTCTTTGCACTTATGAGCAGGTACTTGGCTCACTTTAACACTCTGTAGTAAAATATAGAAAGTCTCTGGAGTGCCAGCAGTGGAACAAAAGACACACACAATAAGCAGGCAATGTTGGGAAATCCAGGGAATCTTTTGGGAACAGTTGCCTCTAAAATTTTTTGTGACTACTACACCACGTGGTTCATACTAGTCTTCTTGATTTCCTGCTCTCGTGATTCCCTCATTTCTTTGCAAGTCATAGGCTTCTAGGAAGGATTGAACATGATTAGCCAAGCTGAAGCTAAGAAAATTATTCTACACTTCATAAAATTGCTTGAAAATGGGACTGAGGGGAGAAAAAAGAGGCTGGTAATATTTGTGCTGACAGAGATCAATGAAGTATGACATTTGTGATGTGAAGATGCATGAAAAATGTACAGGAAAATAAAGGCTTGATGAGATGACCTTGATGAACGTGTTGAATAGAATTAGAACTTTAAAGGGCAATGTGACTGGTGAATTTCATCAGGGACAAACAGGGAGAGGGGATGATGTTTTTAGGAAAGTCAAAGTAGAGAAAAAGGTGTCAGTATCCAAATCAAAGATGAAAGACAGAGCATCAGAATAACAACAACAAAAAGTATAAAAGAAACATCAATGCTCTTAGGATACACTTGGGACTTAAAGAAAAGAAATAAGTGACAGTGGCTTGAAATTTTTACAGCAGTTAAGATAATTTGATTGTTTGAAAGCAAACAATAGTGCACTGTGGTCCAGCTTCAAGGATGTTTGTGGAAAATACAATGATTCATGGAGACAATACTGGAAAAGTGAAGATAATCAAATAGAAGCTGGGGAGGGGTGAAACATGAGAGCCAGGTAAAATGCTGTTTATAATTGCTATAACATAGCAATAAGCAAGTATCAGATCTATGTTTTGCCCTGCCTATGCCATCAACATATGTTGCTGTTCCAGAGGACTGAGCCTGGGGTGTCAGTTCCTGTAGGAGTAACACTGGAACATGGCTGGAGGCTGGTTCTTACGCCATAGTTTGATTCTCAGAAGTAGCACTTTATATCCAGAACATTTCTAAGAAGTTTACAACGTAGTACTCAGAGTATGTCAGGTTCTCTGTAGAGAAGAAAAGATTTTATCTTCAGGTAACTACACATGTCAAAAGCATACAGAGAAAGTAATAAAGTCTTTTATTTAAGGGTAGTAATGAAATAACCTGCTATTGTGATTCTAGATTAAAGACATTGGTAAGAATTTTTAGGGAACTTAAAGGGTGAACAAACTCATCACAGAACCTTTCAATGAACTGCCATTTGGAATTGCAGATCATTTATCAAATACCTTTGAGACACACTCTATTTTACCTCGTTTTGTAGATAGCTATGTAATTTTTTCTCCAGTACCATTACACTTTAAATATAGCCGTGTGATATATTTTTTGCTCTCTTTTTAATTTCCTCAGCATCAAATGAAACACAATTACTCCTCTTCTGAAAGTCTTTGAATAGCTCTTAACATGAACCAGTCTTCAGCTATACAAAACACAGCAGTATTAGGAAAAATATGGATTCACACTATATGAATGAAGAAAATCCAAATGTGACGATACTGACAGACACCCATATGTCTGATCACAAGTCCACATAGTGCAAGAAAAACTTGGAACACTGCCCAGCAAACAAGTAGTTTCATTACTAGGAGAGAAATATAACTGAAAGGGAAAATTAGAAGGAATAAATTCTTCATTTTGGATACCTTGCTGTTTCCTCATTAGAGTTTTAACCTCTGAAATTTCTGACAGCATCTTGGGTTACAGCAATTTGTACTTAAGTCTAAATTAAAGATGATTGAAAGAATCGATTTTGAATGTAAATGTGAAATTTTAAGGCCAGAGATAGAATTCAAAAGATGTTCTCACCAGAAGAGGGTGCAGTACTGTAACCCATGCTCCTCACCATTCTAATGGTTTACATAACACAAAACAGGTATTTTAGCTCACAAAATCCCTTTTCTCAGTCTGGGAATTAACAGACCCTTACATGACACTTACTGGAGGAGGGGTCATGAAATATTGGGAAAAAAATGTCTGTAATTTTTAGAAAGCCGTTCAAAATTGACTGGGCATGCATTATAAATACAAAATCGTCATGGCAGAGCTACATCTTCTAAACAGAAGCTTATTGTCCTATGAAAAATATCATGCTACTTCTTATTCACAAGCCTATAAATACCTAAGATTTCTCTCTAACTCTTCACTGAGTATTCATTTGTTCAGAAGAGATTACTAATACCAGAGAAATGCCTGAAAAAAATTCTGTAGTATCACAACAACCAGAAATCAGATGCTATTCCACAAATGTGAAAAACGCAACCATTTTTTACATCATAGCTTGATGTTTATTTGCTTTCATGATAGATATGTAAAATCCTTTGGGTGCTGTCTAAATAAAATAAAAAGCACAGAATTATGCTCTGCTGTTTGACCCTATGTAAGCATTGACAATTCTTCAATTACAACCCAAAGTTTATATCAAGTTTTAGAATTTCAGCCTTTTTTTTTTAAGTATATGTCAATAGAAAATAATAAACTACTTGAATAAATAAAAATAAATAAATAAAAATTAAAAAAAAAATAGAAAAGACTACAACCAGACAGGAAAGTGTAGGATATCAATGATTCAGTATAATGACCAGGAAAACTAGGTGATCAGCTCCAGTCAGCATGGGTTCACAAAAGGCAGATACTGCTTGATAAACTTGATCTTCTGCTATGACAAGATGACACGCTTAGTAGATGAGGGAAAGGCTGTGGATGTTATCTGCCTGGACTTCAGTAAAGCTTTTGACACCATTTCCCACAGCATACTCCTGGAGAAATTGGCTGCTTATAGCTCAGATAGACAAAAAAAAAGTATAAAAAAACTGGCTGGGCATCATGGCCCAAGGAGTGATGGTGAATGAAGCAAAATCCAACTGGTGTTCAGTCACAATTGACATTCCCCAGGGCTCAGTACTGGGGGAGAGTTCATTTTAATATCTTTATCAGTGTTCTGGGTGAGGAGATTGATGGCACACTCACTAAATTTGCAGATAACAGCAAGTTAGGTCAGTATGTTGATTTACTTGAAGGTAGGAAGGCTCTTCAGAGGGATCTGGATAGGCTATATTGATGGGTCAAGGCCAGTGGTATGAGGTTCAACAAGGCCAGGTGCGGGGTCCTTCATTTGAGTCACAACAACCCCAGGCAACACTACAGGCTTGGGGAAGAATGGCTGGGAAGCTGCCCAGAAAAAAGGGACCTGGAGCTACAGGTTGACAACCAGCTAAATATGAGCCAGTAGTGAGCTCAGGTGACCAAGAAGGCCGATGGCATCTTGGCTTGTATCAGAAATAGAGTGGCCAGCAGGACTGGGGAAGAGATTATGCCCCTATACTCGGCACTGGTGGGGCTGCACCTTGAGTACGAGGACACTGAGATGCTGGAGCATATTCAGAGAAAAGTAACAAAGCTGGTAGTGAATAGTCTAGAGCACAAGTCTTCTGAGAACCAGCTGAGGCAACTGGGCTTGTTTAGTCTGCAGAAAAGAAGTCTGAAGGAAGACATTATTGCTCTCTACAACTACTTGAGAGGAGGTTGTAGTGAAGTGGGGGGAGTCAGTCTGCTCTCCCAAGTAACAAGTGCTAGGACAAGAGGAGATGGCCTCAAGCTGCATCAGGGGAAGTTTAGGCTGGATATTGGGAAAACTTTCTTCATAAAAAGGCTTGTGAAGCACTGGAACAGGCTGTGCAGGGAAGTGGTGGTGTCGCCATCCCTGGAGGGACTTAGCAGTCCTGTAGGTGAGGTGCTTACAGACATGGTTGGTGGTTACCTTGCAGTGCTCGGTTAACAGTTGGGCTTGATAATCTTAAAGTTCTCTTGCAAACAAAATGATTCTATGATTACATGACCCTTTCTCTGAGGCAGATGCAGATTTTACAAGCTGAAGAGTCAGGTTGAAGCCCAGCAATGTCTTTTCTCTTCCTCCTGAGTTCCATTCTGTGATTTTAACCTACCTGCCAGATATATGTGACAAATGGCAAAATACCTAAACCTTGAAAAAGAAAAATTGGGTTTTCCTCCATTTTTAAGTGAAATATTTTCTTCCTTTGTTTTTCTTTCTGTTTTGGAGAAACGCTTTCAACAGGGTAGGGTTGGAGAACACTGAGTATGTCACATAAGCAGCATGAAATCTAAAAAGACAGTACTATAATGTGGCTATGAGTTTTAAGCAAGAAAGTAATGCAGCAGGACATTATGCTTATGCACATTAATTTTTAATCTAGGTACCTGAACTAGGAGCACATTTCCTGGTTGAAGAAGTTGGCACACCAAACCCTCTTTGCTATATCCACATCTTCACCACCTGCTTAAGGAACATGTAAGATGCCTTAAACCAAATGGTGTGAACATCTATTCTGTTGTAACAAGCTCCTCCATCAGCTGGGCATGCTGAGAGAAGCAAAATGGCACAGAGCACTTACTCTGTAAAGCTCCTTTGAGAACATTAACGTGAGTTTCCATCATCTGCTCTGTGGTTTCACAGGTCTAAGTGAGGAACAGAACTTTAATCTCAGACTGGCTTTCATCTGTATTTTTCTTAGGGACCACTTCTAGTAAAAGGAGACAGGCTTCACATATTGCCTCACATCTATAAGCAAACAACCAAATGAAATAAAGAACTCACTTTCATCCAAAAACATCACATAAAACCACCCTGATGTGTATTTAGAGAGACAAGGACTGTAGGTATCTGTTATATATGGGGCTTCTCTATAAAGTGTGTGAAACATTCAAGTGCCAGACTACACTAAATCCACTTCTTTTGCTATTGCATTGCTTTGTCTACATTAGACTTAGCAGTCCTGTAGGTGAGGTGCTTACAGACATGGTTGGTGGTTACCTTGCAGTGCTCGGTTAACAGTTGGGCTTGATAATCTTAAAGTTCTCTTGCAAACAAAATGATTCTATGATTACATGACCCTTTCTCTGAGGCAGATGCAGATTTTACAAGCTGAAGAGTCAGGTTGAAGCCCAGCAATGTCTTTTCTCTTCCTCCTGAGTTCCATTCTGTGATTTTAACCTACCTGCCAGATATATGTGACAAATGGCAAAATACCTAAACCTTGAAAAAGAAAAATTGGGTTTTCCTCCATTTTTAAGTGAAATATTTTCTTCCTTTGTTTTTCTTTCTGTTTTGGAGAAACGCTTTCAACAGGGTAGGGTTGGAGAACACTGAGTATGTCACATAAGCAGCATGAAATCTAAAAAGACAGTACTATAATGTGGCTATGAGTTTTAAGCAAGAAAGTAATGCAGCAGGACATTATGCTTATGCACATTAATTTTTAATCTAGGTACCTGAACTAGGAGCACATTTCCTGGTTGAAGAAGTTGGCACACCAAACCCTCTTTGCTATATCCACATCTTCACCACCTGCTTAAGGAACATGTAAGATGCCTTAAACCAAATGGTGTGAACATCTATTCTGTTGTAACAAGCTCCTCCATCAGCTGGGCATGCTGAGAGAAGCAAAATGGCACAGAGCACTTACTCTGTAAAGCTCCTTTGAGAACATTAACGTGAGTTTCCATCATCTGCTCTGTGGTTTCACAGGTCTAAGTGAGGAACAGAACTTTAATCTCAGACTGGCTTTCATCTGTATTTTTCTTAGGGACCACTTCTAGTAAAAGGAGACAGGCTTCACATATTGCCTCACATCTATAAGCAAACAACCAAATGAAATAAAGAACTCACTTTCATCCAAAAACATCACATAAAACCACCCTGATGTGTATTTAGAGAGACAAGGACTGTAGGTATCTGTTATATATGGGGCTTCTCTATAAAGTGTGTGAAACATTCAAGTGCCAGACTACACTAAATCCACTTCTTTTGCTATTGCATTGCTTTGTCTACATTATGCTTTAAAACAATTAGGCCATAAAATACAATTTTCATTTTGAATTTTTTAATCATCTGGAACAAAAAGATGGACTAGTATGAAATTCAAATAATGAAAACTATTATCTACAATAATAAACATAGTAGATTCAATATTTTTGTCTTCTCAGTAAAGAGCAGAGAGTTTGAATAGACCAGCACTACCTTGTAACCCTCTAACAGTGGTTGAGGTAAGCAGCATTAGGATTGTTTTCTGTTGTCATTGCAGCAGCCCTTGAACATTCCCAGCACTGCAATGACAGGGCCAGAGAGATCACTTTTAATGACTGTACAACCAGAAATGTTTTGCATGATCTACATCTTAATTGCTCTTGTTCCCAAAGAACAGAACACCGAGTTTTACAATACACACCAGGGGACTGAAGACTCTCTTTAGAAAACATATGGTGCAAATATAGGACAACAAGGACCTTGAAACTCATTCATACAATTACCTTTCAGAGTAACACTTCTGCTTCAGTTACAGAAATACTCCTCTACTGCTATGATTTTTTAATTTAAATTTTACCTTTTTTTAAAAACAACTAAAAAAAAAGTTATGATATCCCTTCATCTAGAAAAAGGTTTCACATGGGCAGGCCCATGAATTAAATCATAAAAGGGTTCACATGAATAACAACACTGATTAATGATTTGTCAGTGTCCTCTGAGTTCTGTTTGGCTCTTCTTATTTTGAAAGTATGAAAGTAAAAGTGAAGTTTGTCAATAGCTTGCACGTATACAAGAGAATACTTAGATTTTCCATGTCAAGTTCAGTCTTTTAGGCTGCATTTTAGGCTCCAATAAGTGGAAGATCCTGCTCAGTAACACTACCATAATAAGGGCACATAATTTTTTTTCATAGACATAGCTCCAGAGACAGTAATACAGAGCTGGGTTCTCCACAGATTACTGTCAGTCACTTTACATAACACTCTGAAACCTGTGCTTAACCCTTTTTGAGAGATCCCAAGTAACCTGCCACCCTCTTCCCACACCCACAAAACCAATATCAAAGAAACAATGAGTAATGGGCTTGCCTGGTCCAAGGAGCTGTTAAAAAAAAAAAATCGACTTGATTTTCCACAAGTATGAGAGTGATCTTTCTTAGTGATTAAAGCCAGGATTCATTTAAATCTCAGTGATTTTGTGGTTTTTTTCTTTGCCTCTTCAGATGATTCAAAGTGATAAGATCTTACTTCAGATTAATTTATGTTACTTTTTTTATCCCAAGGTGTTCCACTCATCATTAATTGGGCATTAAATCTCCTTCCTCATATTTGTTTAGTCAGGACACATCCTGACCAAGTGCTACCCTTTCCCAAAGGATATTGGAACAGAATGGTTAAAGCATATGTGTTTCAGTACCTGAGAAAAGAAAGCCTTCCAAAGAGGGCAACGAAAGGTCACTTGTCCTAAAAAGATGATGTTATTGTTTATGCAGTTTATAGAAACCAATCTAATTTTTGAAACTGCACTTTCTTTGCTTTAACTAAAATGCTTGATGAGTACTAAATTAGTATGTTTCCCTTTAGAATATCTTTCTCTTAGTTAAAGACATCTCTTAGTCTCAACAGTTTTGCAGTTTTATACAGATTCCTGTTGCATGCAATAATCTTCCCTGTAACAAAGTCTCTCATGGATTTCATTGAGTTTAAATAAAGCCTATTAACATTAATCCAGTTTTTCCTGTTCTCAGTTGGAGTGTTATTATTTTTAGACTAGTCTGTCAAACTGGTTTAGATATATAGAATAAATATATTCTTTCATTAAATCTATATCCAGTCTAATTTGGGTTGCATTAATTCCCTCAAGTTCAGTCTTCCTCCATTTATGAGATTAGTGGCATTGATTTCAGAGGCTTAAGCCAGAAAAATAGCTGCACTTAATGGAACAATTGTACTGGTCCCACTCTGTCCATAAGTATATATCAATTGTAAAGACATCTTCCCCCACTCCAGCCCTTCTCCCCCTTTCCACTTTGGTAAATGAATTATCTGTGCTGTTCTTCAGATAAGTGAGTGCTTTTCAAATAAGTGCTTAGTCTCTGACTGTTCTTTACAGCTGATTTTATCTTTCTTTTTTTCTTAATTTGGTTCAAACTAAACTTTACTTGACCCCATATGTACAATGATTGAAGCCTTTATTAACTGTGTATGATGTTTAAATTTGTCTTATTTTAGAGGTCTTACTCCTGCAAAGGATATTTAAGTGAAAGTTAGAGGTCTGACGTTATCTTCCAGGTTAGTAGCCTGCTGTATGTGATCCTGAATGCACAAATAGTTTTCATCACTATTTCATCTGTAATCCTAGTGGACTGGAGTGAGTATCATGTAGGACTCTACAAATTGATGCAGCTGCAACAGTCCAGAAGATCACCTCCCTGCTCCTGCTGGTCACACCGTTTCTGATCCAGGCCAGGATGCCCTTGGCCTTCTTGGCCACCTGGGCACACTGCTGGCTCGTGTTCAGTCGCTGCCCACCAACACCCCCAGGTCCTTTCCCACCAGGCAGCTTTCCAGCCACTCCTCCCCAAGCCTGGAGTGTTGCCTGGGGTTGTTGTGACCCCAGTGCAGGACCCGGCCCTTGGCCTTGATAAACTTCATCCAGCTGACCTCAGCCCATGAGGTCATCATGGGGTCCAACCTTTCTTGGCAAAAGCGTGGTCTAGATTCAGCTGAATCTGAAAGTGTCCAGTGTTGGGGAATCCACCACTTCCCTGGGGAGATTATTCCAATGGCTAATTGTGAAAAATTTTCCTCCTGTTTCCATTTGGAATCTCCTCAGGAGTAATTTGTATCCATTATGCCTCATTTTTTTCCATGTGACTACTTGTAAAAAGGGACTCTCCATCTCTGTAGCCACCCTTTAAATACTGGAACATAGTGATAAGGTCTCCTCTAAGCCTTCTTTTCTCAAGGCTCAAACAACACTGCTCTCTCGACCTTTCCTTATATGGCAGCTTCCTAGTCCTTTGATCATCTTCGTAGCCCTTCTCTGGACCCTCTCCAGACTGTCCACATCTTTTTTTGTATAGTGGGGACCAAAACTGAACAAAGTATTCTGGGTGTGGCCTGACAAACACTGCTCATGAGTAGAGTCAGATAATGATAATAATATCTCTGCTGCTGATTCCATTGTTGATGCAACCCAGCATCCTGTTGGTTCTCTTTGTTGCCAAGATTTTTTTATTTTAATGCCC
>NW_008589215.1:15546-18314 GCF_000691845.1 Merops nubicus
CTTTCCCTATTTACAGTCTATATTATAAATGGCCAACGAACAGGAAAAGAAGGAAAAATGAGAAGGCAAATTATGTATCACAGTGAAAAACAATCCCTTGCTGGCCTGAAAGCATTTGATTAATATTCTGTAACAGTGATGCACACAAACGGTGATCCAGTTTCTTCTCAGCTCACCTCCTGGGAGACACTAGCAATCCACAGGCTACTTGAATAGTTGAATTTTCTACCTCCAGGAACTTTTCTCAGTCGCTTATATACAATAAAGTAAAAATTTAAATAAGTAATCTGTATGATGCAAGAAAAAAATCTGAAAAATATCATAGTGTGTTCTTATGTATTAGAATGCTACAGAAGGACCACTCTGTTCATTTTGCTTCATTCTAGCTATGAGTACAGTCATTATAAGTCCTGTGCATCTTGAGTTAAGCACAGGCATAATTATTTGCAGGGTTATAATCTAGATAACAAGGTGTAATCAAGGCTTATCTCCCTGGATTAATTCATCATCTAGGTGCATTATTTTCTATATGCAGAGTGGACAATGCAATGTTCCTTGATCTGTTTAGAAAGTAAGTATAAACCTGATAGGATCTTACAGAATTGTTAATGTAAACACAATGTTTTCATACTATTTAAGCTAAACTTTTGTTGCTGACTAGAGGAATTCTTGCATCAAAATAGTTCTTCATATTATGCTGGTAAGAAATAAAACCTAAGTGAGACCAGTTCTGATTATAAATCCATAACCAAACTGACTTTAAGGCTTATTTTTAAAGCAATAAAAATGTCACTGATTTAAAATAAAATTGAGTGTTGTCAACATTTTTCAAGATGATAAAAAAGTATAAATCAATACAAGGTATGGCAAGCATATATAGACAAAACCAGTAGCAATAGAAATAATTATGCAAAGTTGTAAACAGCTTAATAAAAATACTTATGAAGAATAAATGCATATACTGTAGCCATTAGAATTTCACTAATTTCTCATCTCTGTTAACAACTGAACGGCATTAAAAGCAAACCTGAACCATTTTGGGACCTTTTAACTAGCCCTCTGAACAAAATTTCTAATTATACATGGGGATAGGTTACTGACAAAGGTATGGAAGTCAGGTATCAGTTCTGTAATTGAAAAAAGTTATGCTAAAGAAACATTACAAAGTATAATAGGAGGTCTCTTTCAACAGAACTCATTTGACAAGAGACATAATGATTAGTGTCATTGACGGAGAATATATTCTGCAATTTTTTTATTAATCTATTTCTTTGTGAATGTATCATTCATTGAAAAGACTGTGCAAGGAATTAAGGAGTGGTACTGTGAGACAGGAAATTAACCTTTTGCTTCTGATAAGTCATAAAAACCTTGGTTTTTTTCATCAGTTAATTGGAGGCATGAATTTTTATGGAATTGACATACCAATGCACAGAGCTGATGGTGTGGTGTCAGCTGGATAAAGCAGACGGCTTGATGGGAAATCTTGTACCAGATCCTTGCCATTTTAAAATTCAAGCAAAGTAAGATTCTAAATTATAACAGTTTTTTACAGTTGGATAGATATGATTCAGTGGAAAGGATGCCTGATGAAAAAGACTCCATAAGAGAGTAACATCTCAATGACTTTTGTAAACTTTGGGTGAGGTCCAGAAAGGAGAAGGGTGGGGGACGAGGGGAAAACAGTGAACTTGTACTCACACCTTTGCAGTAGTATGTGAAAAGGGGCTTATGGAATCTATTCAAAACCTATTGTGAATTGTGGATATATTTCATCTCAGCCAAAAGTTATGACTGATTCAGATTTTTCATATATTGCTATGAGGCACGACAAAAGAGTGTTTGTAAAAATTTAGTTTATCTTATGAACTAATTTCACATGAGCTAGATCTACTGGTTTGTGGCTGAGTATAGAATGGCACCACTATTTACAAATTAACTTCACAAATTCTAAGCATAACCATCTTCAACCTCACAATAAGAAATATTTAGCTGTGGCATCCCATCAGCTGTTCAAGTATCACAGAGATACCCTCTAGGCTTGACAAAAGCAAACCTTGAAAACTTACAGCAAATAGGAACCCCCAGGGAAGTGAACATATGTAACAGTACAAAACATTTAAATGAATAATTAAAACATTCTGCCATATTTGTTTACTCCTAAATGGCCAGGACATGAATCCTTCAGCTGCATTATGCAGCACTCACACAAAGATTTTCCCAGCTTCAGTGATTCTGCAGCATCACAGCTTGCTGCAATAAACAAACAGTTTGCAGCTGCCAGCGTTGGTGAAAGAGTTGCTTCCATGAACATATATGTATATATAGTATATATATGTATATACTATAAGTAATAGGCTTGTAAGAAACCTTCTGCATAGACTAGACAGAAGAATGTACAAAATGCTGGGACTGAGATGTTGCATAACTGACTTAAAAAGGTTACTTTGATGCATCCTGAAATATTACATTCAGCTCTTCAGTCTCTTTCTTACCATGTTTATTCACCTACTTCTTAATGTATTTCTTAATGTGGTGCTCTCATGGACAATGACTAGTGCAGATCCAGTGCTCTAACTCCAGGTTTTGGCATTGAAAAATATTATACTACCTTCACCTCTCTGAACCTCAGTTTCTTCCCAAGGAAAAACATAAGCCCTGTACATCTTTCTGAGGTGTATTCATGAAACTGCTATAAAACCTTATATAGATACTGAATACTAAACCAGTATCTTCATAACGAAAAATTTCTACAGCACTTCTCACAA
>NW_008589216.1:0-7692 GCF_000691845.1 Merops nubicus
ATATACTGTATAATTAACATTTGTGCTCAGAAAGAAATTTTTTCAGTCCACAAAAAACTAGCAATATAGACTTTACAAGGAATTCCACTTACTTGATAGGACAGTATAATAGATGAATAGCCTATGAAAGAGTAGACCAAAAACATGAAACGTTAGAAGCAAATTTCCGACATTTCTGTATTTTCATTAAAAGTCCTCTGGACTCACTAAGATTTCTAAGCAATCATTACTAAACGTGCCAAGTTACATAGCATTTAAATGTTGTAGTCAGATACTGCTGTGTATAAATCCTTATTTTATTAACACAATAATCTCAGTATTAAACTGCTCCGCTGTTTCAGGTAAGCAAACTCGTTACGACGCAGTAGTGATGCCGTAGCGATGTGGGATGGCCGCGTACCCGTGGTCCTCTTCCCATGTCGGGCACACCAATTCTTAGACACTTTAAAGGCTGCGATAACTGTGAATTTCCACGATCCACCTTTTTTGGTATGCGTATGACTGATGGGGCGCCCGTGAAGTGTTACGTCAGGTGCATGTCCACACTGCAAAAACATCCATCTCAGACATGGCAGCAGCAACCTTCCATCCTTCTCAGCTACCTTGTTTCCTATAATTTCTCATTTTTACCCCCAATGAAGCTGAATTCTGGTCAGAGCGTTTCCAGGTGGAAGTGCTCTAACGCTTGAAGGTTTGTTTTAGAATTTAACATAGGGGTTTTATACATATCTCTATATATTAAAACAAACAAAAAAAAGTAATTCCATGTAGCCATGTGCTAGCAAGAAAGTGGCTTCACCATTTTGACTCATCACATTTGTTAGTATGAAAGTACCCAGCACTCAGCAGGCTGAGTCTGTGCTCAAACCCTCACTTCCATAGTCCAGTTGGTCACAAGACATCACATAAAACCAGCCTGTGCTGTTGTGGCTTATATGTTGTAATCAAACTGTTTGCAAATTTATACACAATTTTTAACCCCAAAATCCTGTACAGAGTTATACATGGCACCTACTTTGTAGTTTCAGCCTTTTGAGCCACTGCAAGGACTTTACACCTAAACAGTAGAGACAAAGGAATCACAACTGCAAACCTGTACCAGCCTAAAAGCAAACCTCGAAGAGGATGAGCAAACAGCTCCAGTTTGAGATGGGCAAAATAACAACAGAAACAACCAGTCAGCTTTCTGTTTAACAGTCATAAAATCATCAGGAGCATTGAGGATGTGAGAACAAGAGAGTGACTTTTCATATGGGCTCGCTCATGGCATCTCTGGTAGTTGGGGGTCGGAGGCAGAGGTTGAGTGGTTTGGGTTTTTTTCCCTTTCATACCATCAATGTCACAATACCAGCAAAACTGCAAACTGAGCACTTTGATCACCTCCACAGAGAGCAAATACAGCAATCTAGAGTTTAGCCTTTTGTTTAGAGCTGTCCACATTTGGTTCACACATGTGCAATACGTTTTCCCCTTCTGCTCCTTCTCCTCTAAATTATCTTTGTGAAAAGAAGAGGAGTTGTTACGTTACGATTTTTTACTATCGCTCATACTGTTCTGAATTCTGCGACTTACCTTAAGAGGACTCGTATGGGTCCCCTGAGGCTCTGTTCCTTGCAGTTAAAGAAAAATATATACTGTTCTTATAAGGGAAAGTAGAACTGTCTGCATGTCATCTAATGTTATTAGTGTGAGGCTACACTCTACGTATTGTATATTTGCAAAATATATCAGTGTTCCTGTTGATATTAGTTGAAGTAAAGTGATAACATATTTCAATATGTAGACTTTTCTTCATACATCTGTACCAATAGTAGAGTCTAACTGTAATTTATAGGTTGTTCCAGAAAAGATAAAGAACCATTCGAGTACAAACTTCTTCCAGAAACTGCATCTGTTAATTAAACCGAAGGTAAGAATGCTCCTCTCCACTGAGTGGAAGAGTCTGGACCTGTTTCAGATGCAGAGTTAACACGGCAGTGAAGTGGCCCATGTACGGAATAAACGCAGAGCGTGTGGTAGCAGTGGAGAGGGAAATCTGGCTCTAGCTGCATTAATTCACAGTGAAGATGTCCAAACTCCCAGATCTGCATTTGCTCGATGTTTAAAACCCCCCTTTCACTCATTTAAATTAGAGTTACATGTCAATGTAATGAACTCACGCCGTGAGCCATGTTGTAACTCTTGACCTCTGATTTTCCATATGCAACCAATCAGATATTCTGGAGACATCACAAATGTGCACGTGAGAACCCTCTGACACAGGATTTCATGGACACGTGGGAAGAGTTTCTGCCTACCCTCCAGGTGCATGTGCAAAATCCCAGATCATTCTGAGGCCAGTTTAAAGAATAAAATTTGCCCTATGAGAGCATAGGATTTGTAAACTTTGAGAATTTTGAATCAATGAGGATAAACAGTGGACTTGATTTTTTTTTTCTTTTTTTTTAGACTGTGTTTGTACATACTCTAAACAAACAAACATGTCTTGGTGTCAGCACAAGTCTTAAGAACTTTGCTGCTGGTTTAGGGTCTTAGTATAACCTCTCTGACTCCATCCTTGATGAACATCTTAGGGCAGCATGGATCGTGCCTAGAGCAGGGACATGTCTGTGCTTCAACGCTGCGTGTGGCTAAGCAAATGAATTTTTCAGCTTGCAGGCAGGAGTAGAATCAAGGTTGTTTTTTTTTCTCAGATGCCATTGCCAATTAAAAACTGGTACAGAACTGCGTAGAGTGCCCGTGTTTCTCTTTCCCCATAATCAGTGTGGCCAAGCAGTAATGCTGGTTTGAAAAAACTAAAGGGAGCTGTAGAAGAATGAAGGTGTGGCAACAAAAATCTTTTCTGGGACAACAATCAAATATATATTTGGGGGTTTTATTTTTTTAAGTTAAGAATGAAATGTAAAACAATGTAAAAAAAAAAACAAAACATAAAAAACCACAGAGTTCATCCTAATCTAATGTGCGTCTTGTACTGCTACGAAAAAGCCAAGTCTAACTCACAGTGTAGAATGATTTTCCCATCTTGTACTGCATGCAGCAGAAGCCTCTTGTTTCTTGATAAAATGAGCTGAAAGACAGTCAGCAGATATTTAAACAATGACTCTCTAGATGTTGACTCGCTGTTCCATATGAAGCTGTGTGTTTTCTGCAGTTAAGCATGCATTTTGCTGTTCCCGTGTAAAATACCATCGCACTTCTTACCTGCAAAATGAATTATTATGTATATATTCCAAAGAAGAGGGGAACCAATAATAAGATCAAATTTGGAAAAGAGAAAAGGGGGTGGTGAAAATGGGACCAGTAGGGGGAATAGATAATTCTCTAAGCTGTACATAGTGTGTAAATTAGAATTACTATTGGTCTGCAGTCACTTTAAGGTTGCCTATCTCCTGCTAGGAACTTAAATCGGCTTCGAGTCATATTAAACTGTTAGAATTAGATCTTGAATGCAGACTGTTAAAGACTTCAAAAACCATAATGCTTACAAGAAGCTTCTGTTCTGGGGAGGCTCGAGACCCCTTTTGTAACTCTGGGGAAGAAAGGAGTGCTTTCATTTTAATATGCATTCTGTTTGTAAGTAGTAACAGACCCTGTTGATGTAAAACTATAACTGTGATCATGTGGAGAAATCAAATAAATCATTTAAAACTCTTATGTTTCCCATTTTGTGTAATCCAAGAACTTACTCTTCAGAACCGAAGTGAAGGAAATACCTTCCCGTGATGCCCTGGCCCCACTGAGTCAGTGGGATTTCCTCTGCTCACTTCGAAGGGGCCGAGATTTCAGTCTTCATCCTAAACTGAAGATAAGTTGGTGGAAGTGGTGGTCAGTGCTCTGGAGACTGTCACCCCTTCTCAACAGGTTTTGATCTCTGTAGTAGTGCTTTTAGTTCTAAAGCATGATAAAAGAGCGCTAAGTACAACACCCAGGTCTGCGGTGGTGAGAGGTAGCACCGAAGAGGCTTTTCGGTGTCCTGTTTACCAAAACATTCTCATGTTGAAAAACAGTAACCAGATTTTGAATCTTAAACCTGAGCTGCGTCCAGCACATTCGGCTGGGCCAGTTCATCTCTTGGCTGTCACGCTGCCTGAGGAGCTCACGCCCAGGTGCCTGGCTGCCCTTGGCTCGTACGCGCTGACGTTTTGTCCCCCAGGGATGTGGCTCCTGCATCCCCCAGCACTGGGCCTGGAGAGCCTCGTTGCTTCTTCCTGCGGCCAGGGACCCATCCCCACCCTTCAGAGGTGATGCCACGGGTAAGATCTCCCCACAACCACGTGTGCCTCTGTGTATTTGTCATGTGCCTCAGTTGGAGCCCAGAAGGTTCTCAACGTGGGGCTGCTTCCTACACGTGGCCCTTGGGGTCTTGGCGTTGCGCTCTTGCAAGTACCTCAGGTAACAACCTGGGAGGTACTCGATTGTGGTCTTACCTGTGTGTATTTCTTGCGTTTCAAGGGGATTCTAGCACATCTGTAAAGCCTGCTCAAGCTAACACCCAGCTCTCAATTTAAACAAAATGTTGTGTTTGCTTGTTTTTTCTATGATTTTTAGGATATTCTTGAATTATTTTGTGGGAATAGTTGATTGTGACCTACTTCTCAATCGCTGTAATTCAGGATATACATCTTGATCCCTGATTTTGTTTGAAAGGTGAGTACCCATTTGTCACTAGATACTTCCCATGTGTCATCCCTCTGAGCTGTGTGACCTGTTAGAAGAAGGTAACAAATGCCTCCTAGAAATAATCTATTAGTGGAAATAGAAGAGTTTGCTATGAGGGCTGGGAAAGTTGGGGTTGTTCAGCCTGGAGAAGAGGAGGCTCCAGGGAGACCTTCTTGCCACCTTCCAGTATCTCAAGGGGGCCTACAAGAAAGCTGGGGAGGGACTTTTTACAAGGACTTGTAGTGATAGGATGCGGGCTGATGGCTTCAAACTGGAAGAAGGGAGATTCAGACTGGACATTAGGAAGAAGTTCTTCACTGTGAGGGTGGTGAGACATTGGCACAGGTTGCCCAAGGAAGCTGGGGATGCTTCATCATTGGAGGTGTTCAGGCCCAGGTTGGATGGGGGTTTGTGCAGCCTGCTCTAGTGGGAGTTGTCCCTGCCCATGGACATCTAGTTGCAACTAGATGGTCTCTAAGGTCCCTTCCAACTCAGTCTATTCTATGACTCTATTCCTTCTTTAGAAGCTGTGATTTTAAGAATTTTGATATATCTGCATTTTGAGAAGGCAGAGATTCTGTCTAACTTAAAGAGCCTGTAAATGTTGTTACAAGTCTGTAGTTTTTTTCCTGATCCATTTTAAAAGCAGGACCTAAATAATATGTCTAAGTTCCGCTGTTCCCTACCTGAACTAAGCCTACACTGAAAGTATTTATGATCTGGCAGAAAAAGAAGAAATAAGAAAAAAAAAAAAAATCTGGAAGAAAAAGAAATAGCCAAAGGAACCTCAGCAGTAATTGAGGTTTCAGTGATAGATTTGCAGCAGTTGCAGCAACACCAGATAACTTAATTTGAAAAATTCAGTGTGGGTTATGCCTGTGACAGCCAAATAGCTTGCAGTTTTTGATGGGTTTTTATTAAATGTCAATACCCTTATTTGTTGGCGATGCTCATCTTACTGGAGTTGCCTTCCCTACGTCTCTCGTAAGGCTGGTACGTGCAGATCAGGGGCTGTACTGCCACTTTACCCTAGCAGGAAGAAAAAAAGATCAAGGTTTTCTGCCATAAACTGTAACTGAAAATCACATTTTGTAAGTCAGCAGTCTAAAAACTTTTCCTAAACTCCACCCTGTGTTTTTGTCCTGTGTTAATCGCGTGGTCATGTGGTTACAAGATGCTTCAGGTACTTCCACATAGCATCTTTTTAAGAAGGGGTTATTTTCCAGGTATTTTCTGCATTATTTTGGTTGAACTAAAGAAAAGCAACATTGACATGACAGCAGAACAAACTGTAGAGAACTTTATATTTTTTTTTCTGAAATAGTTTTATCTGTATCTCTCTTCAGGTTTTTGTTGTATTAAAATCCCATTAATTCTATTGCGCTTTTTTTTTACAGTTGTCCTTAATGGTTGATTTTCTTTCAGGAGCTTCATACAACCAGGTGCAGTAGCATCTTGCCATCTGTTTCTTTGGAGTATACATCGTGGTTGTGTGTCGTTTTCTTCATCAGCTGCAACCTGTGCACAGGTGAGATCTGGGAGCCCAAATATTTTTAAATTTCTTGCACAGTATCGCAGGCCCTGGTCACACCAAGTCCGCAACCTAAAGGATTCTGTGATTCAACCCTCAGCTTGCTAGGTGGAGCTTTAAACGTTAAACCAACTTCTAGGGCTTTTTTTTTTTTCTGCAGTCACCCAAACTGTCATAAGATGTTGGAATTATGATCCATTGGGACTGTGATAAATCATATTTCAGCATCTGTCTGTCCTGGCAAACGGATTTGCGTCAGGTGAACAAAGTACTTGTGGTAACGTGCCGCAATAAATCTCTGCTGGTGTTAGAGCTGCGTGACCTGCCCCTTTTCAAGAGGCAGCACGCGGCATCTTTAGCCTGCTTAATAGTCTCAGAGTGATTTTTGCTGCTGTATTTTGTTGCTAGAAAAGTCCCGATGTTGAACGTAGCACAGCTACCTTTCTAGAAATATCTGAAATACACAAAAGGTGGAAAAATGCTTCATTTTAGGTGTATTTTTTAGTAGACTTTGGTTTTGTCTCCTCTTATTTCAAGAATTAACCTCAAATCCTGTATTACTTAGCAAAACTAAATCAACTGCAGGATGAGGCTGCTCATGAATGTTAGGAAACGCTTAAATTAAGATCTCTGCTTCAAAGTGTTTCCTAAGCCACGTAAGAGCGAAATGAACATCAAGTGGGTGATGCTGACTTGAAACCATCACTTTTTTTCAACTGTGTTAGATTTATTCTTTTACCATATGTATACGTGCACATTTTTAAGGGATAAGATTTGTGAACAGTTTCTCCTTTATTTAGCATTTTTGCAACAACTGAGATGGGAAATGAACATCATGGTTGACGAGACACAAACCAAGCCGGCTCAAACAAACCACGGCAGCAGACGATGTATCAGCTCCATTGTGAAATGACATCCACAGCTTCAGCTTTCATTTATTTCTTCATATTTAGACACAGGGATTTAAACAGGTGCATATATAACCAGCAAAGCCAAACTCATCTGTCTGTAGTAAGATGGATAGGGTAAGTGCATTCGAATGCAAATGGAACGTTAGGCAAAGTGAAAAATGCTTTCTCTCGACAACTTCATGTTTCCACTACAAAATAATACATCCACAAGTGTTTCACTAAGAAATGGGACTGACTGTTTTGTCTCAGGCAGTGGGAAAAGGCACTTGCACACACTGTGCAGGTGTTCTGGGCTGTTACTCAGCCACGGTATCACGGTGAACCAAAGCTGAAAATTAATTCATTTAATCATTGCCATTATGATTTTTTTTTTTAAACGAGGAAACAATCTGATTTTCAGGCATGGGGTGGACCCAGCTGGACCAAGTACTTGCAGCTTTCCCTCTGCGCATGATCCTCGGTGAGGAATGAGCCAAGGAGCCCTGTTCCCAAGCCCAGTGGTCCCTCTCCCAGTGGGGCTCCCTGTATTCCAGGCACATCTGAGCTGTGGAACAGGAGAAGGAACCCAAGGAGCTTGTCTCCTGCTGA
>NW_008589216.1:7705-11305 GCF_000691845.1 Merops nubicus
CTGCTGAATGCTTCGTCCTGGCAGGGCTGAGCTCGTGCTGTGGGGTGCAACCTCCATCGGCATTTCTCTCCTCCAGAAGCTCACCACATGCTCTTGACTGATTATTGTTTTCATTTTACTGCCTGATATTCCTTTATATCCATCTACAGAGAGGGACATTTTTATTTAAGGATTCATCCTGCACATTGTCTCCTCCATCTTTCTGGTAACCCTGTGTCTCTGCTTTTGCCTTCAGCCTTTACCCCAGGCTCCAAAAACACCTTTGCTGTTATCAAAAATAAAATTTAGAAAAAAACTGCAACCAAGTAAAAACCCCACAATGGCCATAGTTTGAGATCCTTCTGTTGTGCTTCAAAGCTTCAGTTTTGAAGAGCAGTAGCAAGAAGTTTTCTAGCCCAATGAGAAATGTGTACCAAGTATTCTGAGTAGGACTTTAAGCACCCCAGGTGTTGACAGGCCTCAGTTTTCACAGCATTTCAGCAATTTTTAAAGATGTCTTTTATTGTGTGCTAACTCTTCTGCTACAGCAACCTGTAAATTTTCAAACAGTTTGCCTGTATATTTTATACCTAAAGTTAGAGGAAACTTTGTTTCTACTCTCTAATAATTTTCTGCTACTGCAGCATTCATAGTTCTGGACTACTGGAGGATTTTGTGTCCCTGCTAGCATAGCTTTGCAAACTGCCAGCATAGCTTCGTGCAAAAAAGGCATCTCTAGATCAGCAATGAGTCACAAAGGAAGTATCCTGGAAAATCCCTCAGCCCATGTGGATTCAAAATAACCTGAAGAAGAAGCTGATGAAAAAGCACTTGCATTTGGGGTCATCTGTTTCTCTTTCTAGTTATGAGGAGAGAAACAGATGCTTCACCTGGGATGAAGCAAATTCTTGGACTAATAAAATATTAGTAAAATGTTCCTGAGATCCTGGAGCTCCTTCCTTGCTCTCCAAAGTTAGAGTATAATAAAATTTAATTTGGCAGGTGAGAGTCTCAACCATCCCCGTTCTGTGTTCATTAATACTGTCAAAAAGTGCTTTTTGCAGGTGCCTCAATGTCTTTATATAGCCACCCTTGTTCTCTCGCTTATCACCATCCCTTTTGTGTGATATAAGTCCTGCCCCTACCCAGGCTGGCTCGCCACTCCTCACCTGCAAATGTGCTCCCGCAGAACCCGCAGGAGCAGCTTGTTTCGTGGGCTGGGAGTTCAGGTTATCTCCTCCACAGAGCAGGAATTGTACCTGGGTTCAGTACAGTGTTTGCCCTGTTTTCTCTCTCTTGAAAAATTAAAGCTTATTTGACTGTAAAGAAAAAAATCTATAAAATGTACACATTTATGATTTCAAATTTATGACTGGAAATAAAATACTTCAAAACATTAGATAATTTATGGCTTCCTTTTAATTGAACGTGACAGAGCTAATTGACAGGTTGCCTGTAAGTGCCACCAGAAGTTGTGAGGGATCCCCTTCACTAACAACAGGCATCTTTATTTTTCAGGTACTTGACGTGAGGAAGAAGTTCATCACCATGAGAGTGGTGAGACCCTGGAATGGGTTGCCCAGGGAGGTGGTTGAGGCCCCATCCCTGGGGGTCTTTAAGGCCAGGCTGGATGAGGCTCTGGGCAGCCTGATCTAGTGGGAGGTGTCCCTGCTCATGGCAGAGGGGTTGGAACTGGGTCCCTTCCAACCCTGAGAGATTCTGATCTGTTTTGGCAGAGGACTTAGTACTGTTGGCTTGATGGTTGGACTTGATGATTTTAAAGGTCTCTTCCAACCTACAGGAGTCTAGTCTAGTCTAGTCTAGTCTATTTCTAGTCTATTCCATCCTGTTCTATAATTCGGGATGCATGCGAGCTCAAGCAGATGTGGGTTTAGTGTTAACATCTGTGTTTCAAACACGTGATGGTACTTCCACAGCGTGTAACCAGGAGCAAAACTGGAAATACCCGTTCCTGCGCTTGCCTTTCCCAAGATTTCGTTTTCTAAGCCAACTTTCCTTAAAATATTCAGTGGCAGGAGAGTTGATGCAATGCGCCCATCATCACATGTCCACGGGGAAGGCGATTATGAATTTCAAGTGAAAAAACTTTGCTACCATCTTTCTGGTTAAAAAGGAGAAAACAGCAATTGCTTGAAGCAAGGCCAGGCTACTGAAGGAATTGGATGTGTTTTCCTGGAAGTCCTGCAAAGACTGGTGAATAGTTTTATGAAGTAATTTAGACCTACAGCAGCACCTTTTCGGCAAGTAAAACATCCATGTCTCAAGAAGATAAATATTATCAGATGTTTATATCACTGAATGCCAGTTTTTAAGCAGCTACTGAAAACTATGGTAGAGTAAAAAGTGAAAAGTGTAGGGTCATTTATGATCCTCATTTACTGAGCCGTATCTCGTTTGTATTCATTCTTTCTCAAGGAAACTCTAACAGGAGCGTGCTTCCAACCATAGTTACGTACAACACCAGGAGAAGTTGCACGTGTGGGACAAAATAGTGTGATGCCACTTGTGTCAGTGCAGGAGCAAAGAGGGTTCTCGTCGTGCAAGGGGAAGGCCGCTTGTGGTTTTGTGCTGTGGATCCGTTCACATCCCCTGTGTTTGTTCCAAATTGGAAAAGCAACCCGGTGTTTCCTAGGCTCCACTCCCAATGCCACTCTCCCTGCATGGGGACAGTAGGGGCGAGTGTGCCGGCTGCCTTCCCAGGGCTTCTGAACTTCCTGGTGAGACACTGAGACCTGTTTCCTGCTGTTTCCCAGCTGCCCTTGTTTGCACGATTTGGATCGTTCTCTTCAACTGGTCTTCTACTGAGCTCTTTGTTTCTCCTTTCTTTAAGTTGCCCAATCACCCCGTGGTACTGACCAGCACCAGTCTGAAGTGTCTCGGGAGAGGGGGGCCTCAGCTTTAGTGCTTGTGTCCTCTGTTGCCCCTGTGCCCGCCCCGGGCTGCCGCTCCTGGCTGCACTGGGGCCGCCTGGGGCCATGGAGCTGCCACAGCTGGAGTGCTGGGTCTGTGCTGGGCACCACAGGAGAACAAACTTGGGCTGGAGCGGCTCCAGAGAAGGGCAACGAAGCTGGTGAGGGGTGTGGGGAACATGGTTTGTGAGGAGCAGCTGGGGGACCTGGAGGTGTTTAGTCTGGAGAAGAGGAGGCTCAGGGGAGACCTTCTTGCTCTTGACATGTCTCTCTAAGAAGGCTGGAGTGAGGTGGGGGCTGGTCTCTTCTCCCAGGTGTCCAGTGGCAGGATGAGAGGCAATGGGCTGAAGTTGCACCAGGGGAAGTTTCAGTTGGATATTGGGAAGAATTTCTCTCCTGGCAGAGTGGTGAGGCCTTGGCCCAGGCTGCCCAGGGAGAGGGTGGAGTCCCCATCCCTGGAGGGGTTCAGAACACGTGTGAACATGGTACTTCAGGACATGGTTTAGTGCTCATGGTAGCGTTGGGTTGACAATTGGACTTGGTAGTGCTGGTTTGACAATTGGCCTCGATGACCTTAGAGGTCTGGTCCCCTATAGCCCCCCCCAAAAAAAACCTCCAACACCCCCCAGCTGCCTCATAGCCCCCTCAAATATTCCCTTGGCCCCTATAGAGCCCCTGTACCTCCACAGCT
>NW_008589217.1:0-1139 GCF_000691845.1 Merops nubicus
ACACGTGTGTGCAAGTGTGCTGGGAGTGTGCTTGGAGTGCACGTGCGTGTGCAGAGAGCGTGCTCAGTGTGCACATGTGTGCAGGTGTGTGCTATGAGCATCTTTAGAGTGCACACGTGCATGCAAGTGTGTACTCTGAGTGTGTTTGGAGTGCACACGTGTGTGCAAGTGTGTGCTGTGAAGGTGTTTGGAGTGCAGATGCCTGTGCACATAGGTGCTGTGAGCATATCTGGAGTGCAGACGTGCAGGTGTCTGCTGTGAGTGTGTCTGGAGTTCACACGCGTGTGCAGGTGTGTGCTGTGAAGGTCTTTGGAGTGCAGATGCATGTGCACATATGTGCTGTAAGCATATTTGGACATGTCTGCAAGCATGCTGTGAGTGTTCTCAGGGTGCACACGCGTGTGCAAGTGTGTGCTGTGAGCATATCTGGAGTACACATGTGTGTGCAATTATGTTGCAAGTGTGTTTGGAGTGCACACCTTTGCAGGTGTGTGCTGTGAGTGTTTGGAGTGCAGATGCATGTGCATGTATGTGCTGTGAGCGTGCTCAGTGTGCACACGTGTGTGCAGGTGTGAGCTGTGAGCATGTTTGGAGTTCACACGTCTGTGCTGTCAGTGTGCTCAGTGTGCACACGTGTGTGCAAGTGTGTGCTGTGAGCAGGCACAAGGTGCCCACGTGCTCTGGTGTGTGCGGCTGGGACACTGTGCACATATGTGTGCAGGTGTGTGCTCTGAGCATGTTTGGAGTGCACACGTGTGTGCAGGTGTGTGCTGGGAGCGTGCTCAGTGTGTGCAGGTGTGCTGTGAAGGTGTTTGCAGTGCAGATGCGTGTGCACATATGTGATATGAGCGTATCTGGAGTGCACACGTGTGTGCGGCACGTTCAGGTTGCACACGTGTGTTCAGGTGTGTGCTCTGAGCACACTCAGTGTGCACACGTGTGCAGGGGTGTGCTGTGAGCACGCTCAGTGTGCACACACGTGTGCAGGTGTGTGCTGTGAGCACGCTCAGCATGCACACACGTGCTCAGCTGTGTGGTGAGCACTCTCAGAGCACACATGTGCACAAGCATGCACGTGCAGGTGCTGTGTGTGTCCAGGGGCACACGTGCCTGCTCAGGCACACACAGCCAGCACCGCA
>NW_008589218.1:0-28881 GCF_000691845.1 Merops nubicus
CTGCCGGTACTGGCCCGGTCCCGCTCCCGCAGCTCTTTGACCACAGACAGCGCCTTGGCAGGAGCGCAGCTGGCCCTGAGGCCCTGGGCTTGAAGCGTTTCTGGGCCTGCCCTGGCAAGGAGCGGTGCCTGGGTGGGCCTGGCTTGGATTCTGTCGCAGTTCTACTTCCGTGGTCACATAAAGCCTGCTGAGTACTTCCTCCTGCACTCCTAATTGTGCCTTAGGCAACGCCGAGCGCTCAGGCTGCTGCTGTCGGTGGAGGTGCTGTGCAGGCAGCTGGCTGCCATCTCCGGCGCTGAAGTCTGCTTTGGTATCCTACTAGAGGCAAAGACAGAAACAAGCAGAAGTCGATGGCACAAAGCCGAAGTGCTAAATGCCAAACCATCACATTGGTTCTTGCTCCTTCCTTGGCACAGGTTTCTGTTTTGAGCGACTAACCCTCCTGGGGAGAAGGAGCCGCTGCTCAGGGCTATCCGGAGGGCACACGTAGCTGCTCTCCGCGGGACAGGGCTGTGAGAGGCTGAGGGTGCCCAGCTACAGCTGCTGTGCTGCTTTTGGAAAGGGTTAATAATGCTGGTGCAATGCGAGAATGAGGCTTGTCTTCCAAATTTTGAATTGGTTTGCGTTAATGAAGTCTGCAAGTAATTACTGTTCAGTGTAGTGCTGTTTGTGGATACTTAAATAGTTGAAATAAAATTCTCTTATTCGAGTCGATGCTTTTAAAAGACCTTCATTCAGTGCCATCTAGTGGTTTTTCACGGCGTAATCCGACCATCAAAACCAAATTTAATTGCTGATCTATACACTTAAAAGTATTTTTACTTAGAGGATGAAGGAGCACAGCGTTTAGATTTTTGTTTTGCAAAATATAAGCTAGTGCTATAAACCCCAGGTATTAAACCAGTGCGGGTACATGGCAGTTTAGCTGAACAGCCCCATCAAAGCTGGCAGTGGCTGCTTGCCCCTTGGCAAAGCAATCTGTCCACTCAGAGATGAAAATGGTCTTCAGTACAGAAGTTTTCTGGAAATGAGTATTCCAGGAACAAATATATCTTCCCTGCCATACGGGCTGGAATGATAACAAAATGAAAGAGCTTGCAAAGCTCTGCAGGAAGATACAGACCTCAGCTAGCTGGCTGGTCAACAGACCATCAGATGAAATTGCTGAGGATATAAATACAGACTTCCAGCAACCTTTGGCTGTTACACAAAGAACATCCAGCCTGGTTAATGACATCTTTCATGCTTCAAGAATTTTCTTTTGGCAGGGCTATTACAACAGTTGTCCAAAGATCGTTTTGTGATCACTTACAAGCTGACAGCTCAGGAGACGTCTGTATCAGCTCTCAGAGAGGTACTGCAGTTTGCTGGGGAGTGTGAGAGCCTTAACATAAACTGTGCCCTCTTATAAAAATTGGAATTGGATGTATCTTTGGAAGCAAGATGATCATACCCTTAAACATTGTAAGAGTGATCCAATTTAAGTCTTAAACTGCTTCTTTTGTTTTGGCAGAGCTTTTTTTTTAAATTCATAACCTGCCTACATGTAGTGAAGTCTGTGCCCAGCAGTCCTGGTGTGTGGTCCTGCCAGCAGCGAGTCTCTGGGGCGCTGTCCTGGGGAGATCCAGAGTTAATCTCAGTCGGGAGGAAGCGGGTGCGTGCTGGCGTGCAGCAGGGCTCCTGCCTGCCCCAGCTGATCTGCACGCTTCAATGAGGACAAACCACCTCACATTCCCTGGCACTGTGCAGAGATAAGAGCACGTGTGACGGCAGCTCCTGCCACACAGCTTCTTACAGTGTCGTCTCCATCTGTTCTCTTGCTCTTCAGCAAAGACAGCGTGGTGAGCCAGCTCAGGGAGCTGATTTGCCTGGAAACTCACCATCCTGGGGGGTCAAGACAGCTTTCCTCTCAATCACATCCTTGAAATGATATAATTCATGGCTGCACAAGCTCTGCTGCTGCAAGGTGCACGTTCTGGGGGTGGTGCAAAGAGCTCCAGTGTTACACATCTCTGGTCACTCCAGGCTGTCCAAAAATGGTGCTTTAAATCTTGACAAAAGGTCTCAAAGTAATGTCTGTTGACTTCTCTGTGATAAAAGGCAATCTTGGCTCATCAGAGCTGATTGTTGGTCCAGATATAACACCTACTAGAAGTACTGAAATCTTTTTTAAAGTGGTGTTTTGCTTTCTTTTACAGGGGAACCAGCAATTCGCTAGCAGATAGTTAATTAGGTAAAGACTTAACACTCTTTTCTTAAGGTGCTTTGTTCTGTTAAATCAAAGAGGCAGTGACAGGTGATTAAGTACAGAGAGGTTACTCCTCTTCAGGCTGTCCATGGTGTCAAGACCTGTAGCTGTTACACAGACTAGGGAGTGAAGAGAAGTCTTGATGGTGAAAACAGTGACACAACTAGACCCAGGTGTGCTAAAATTTCAATATAATTTCCTCTGCTGACAAAGGAAATTCCACAAAACAGTTCACCTGAGGGGACTGTCTGTGGCAAAGCCCATAACTAAACCCTAGTTAGAGCCTGTGTTTATTTTTTTTAAGAACCACTGATTGAAGGTTTAAGTGCTGTAGCCATGTGTGATTTTAGCCTTGTCTCTAATGGTAATATTCTTAGCAGAAACACACGGGTGTCAGCAGGCAGCCCATGTTTAACTATGTAAAATAAACCACTACCTTCTATGAAAACAGGAGGGTGAGCTTTAAAATGGCTATCATTTCATAAGTGACTGATTTTCTATGCTGGTTGCAGGAGATGCAGTCTGTTACACTATATCCATGTTTTGACATGGTTTGGTTCATTCTTCTGGATTTTTTTTTTAAATTAAACCACGATCTTGAAGTGACAACACAAACTAGAGTACTGATACTAAACCTGTTGCTAACGTGAACATTAGTTGTTACACTTATATGTATTAAAGCTGTTAATCTGTCATCTTTCACAAAACAAACTCTAAAAAGGGACATCCTAGAAATCCTATTTTCATAGTGAAACTCCACATGAAAAAGACCTTCAATGTCGTCTCTCCTTTCAGTATTTTGTGCCTTTTTTCTAGTCGTTCTTTCATTGAGGATATAAATTGTAAAACCCCAATTCTTCATGCCAGTGCTTTGCTAAATAACACTCGATATTTCTGTAAATAGACATTGTTCCCTGATGCTCTTCTAGAATTACAGTTGTATTACCTAAGGGAGAAAGAAATGGGTTTTTGAATGCTGAGAAAAGCTTGTAAATTAAACAACCTTTTTGCCCTAAATTCAGTGATGATAATGCAGAGACATTTTATGGATAATTATATTGGGGGAATAAATGGAATGAATAATATCAGTTTTTTTAAATAAAAGGAAATGTCGAGCAGTATATCCCTCCAATACAATGTCATGCTGGTTTGAAAGAAAGCATAAAGTACATAGAATAGTTAAATTATGGCTTGGAATAGTGCCAGTCTTTAACCAAAACATGTGCAGCATATAGTGAAGCCATCAGTGTTGTGACAGGATATATCAGCAATAGATAGACCATCCACTTACAGGAGTAGGTACACAAGCAAAAAGTAACTACATGCAAAGCAAGGAAAGTGGTGAATTAGGAAACAGGGTTTTAAGGGATACTGTGAGAAATACTAGTATTATTATTAGTATTATTATTATTATTACAGAAATATTTATGTGAAGTGTAGCCAAGGATTTTGCAGTGGGAAAATAGGTCTCCAACAGAGGTAAATTGTGTAGTCCAGAAACATGTGGCAGATTTATTTTCCAAAGTCTTTAATAGTATAAAATAATTATATAAGGAACTGTAATGTCCTTTGTTTTTTCTTTTGTTTAGAATCCCCTATAGCATGATCCAGGAAGGTAAAAGTGTGTGGACTTATTTGCTTATTTCAGTCTCACCCTGCAGCACCATTAAGGAAAAAAAAGAGAAAGGGAAAATATTGATGCAATATTGTTTGTTATATTTGGACATAGCTCACTACCAGGGAGTGTTCTATTAACACAAAGAGAGCAAAATAAGGTCTCTGGAGCCTGCTTTGCCATAAATTTTATTTCTGTGCTGTTATATTCCCATTCATTTCAGTGGTCCTATCCTGGTGTATAACTGGTACAATAAAAAAGAGAATCCATTTAAAAATTAGTGCATACAGCCTTGCAGCCTGTAACATGAAGAGTGCAGGAAAATAAGGCCAGGCCTGATGGAATTAAAATGGGCTATTATTAAACTGGTTTATGACGAGAGCAGTTGTATTCCTGTGCCCTTGGGATTTATAGTTTAGTTTTATTATTCTGATTAGGGCAGTCATCAGAGAGACACTGCAAATAGGTTTTCTGTGTCTTATAATGAGCTCAAATAACAGTGCATGGATGGATGGTTTGGGCTCTGTGTAGCCAGAGGGGTGTTGTATCTTCAAGGATAATTAAAATTCAAACTTCTATGACTGACAGTTGCAACCCCTCTTCTATACTTGGGTGCACAAATTCATGAGATGGAAGTCCCTTGGTTTAAGCAATAGAAAATCTACTGTGTTTTTTATCACCAGCTCCCACAGAAGAAAATGTTAGTTCAGCATACACAAACTTCATAAAAATACATGTCATTCAACATTTTTGTAACGTGGGGTAGGAAGACTTGCCTCCTGTATTTCCTGATGGGAAGATGGTCCCTGCCAGCAGTGCTGCTGAGCTTTGTAAGGGTACACGGGCTGCCCATCACAGGCTGTCCCTGACTTCCCTCTGCACGCAGACTCATGAAATCAGTGGATTTGAGATTAGAAGGCTTATCTCATAAAGACAGTCCATCCTTATATTAAAAAGGGATACCACTTGAATAACTTGAAGAACAGAAAAAAAAACAACCAAAAACAAAACCAAAACCAAAAAACAAATCCAGCTCTCCCAGCATGCTTGAAAATAGTGCAGACCTCTCAGGTATGACCACATACACTGCAGCAGGACTGGACTGTGGAGAGAAATGGTTAGTCTGAACCCTCATGCTGTACACTTCTGGGGACTTTTCTTCATACTTGATCTAGTCTGGCTCCATGGACTGGAGACACAGTTTTATCTCAGAGAAATGCAGGTTGTGCACTCAAGGCCACTCTGGGAGACAGAGAAAAGTAAGGTAGGAGAGGATGTTTGAACAGTTCACTTCAAAAATTCACTGTACATCCAAGCTGGAACTCTGATACAGATCCACCTCAAGTTACTGATGTTAAATCACTATAACAATAAAGAACTCTGCACTGTTGAGATGTTTCACCCATAGATTGCAAACAATTTTACAAATGTGGTTAAAGATGATTGTTGCTTTTTAAGAGAGCTCATCAGCTGCAGGTTCCCTTGACTTCCTTAGGAACTGAGAAGAGCCTCTCTTTACCCAGCAGTCAGCTCTATGACCCAGAGTATCAAAGGAAGTTACTGTCAGAGCAAAGGCTAGTGTGGATCTGGCCCACAATACTTTCTTTACTACACTGTACTACAAACCTTTCTTTTATTTTAGCTTGCTTTCTGATAGGTTTACCAATTTTTAATGTTCAGGACAAGAAAAATAAATCAAAAATCTGCCTGGCTGATCATGTTATAAAGATACATGGTTTTGCTTGTTTTTTGTAGATGCCAGCACTTGACAGAGGGAACTCTCAGTCACAAGTCAAAGTCACCAGGAGCAAAATCATCCTCACAGCAAATTCTCATACCAATTCTGTTGACTTCTGTCCTGACTAGTCCAGGAATTCCAGCCTGGGATCCGTGTCTGTGCTTCAGAACATGAACAATCTCTTAGAGGTTACACTGGAAAGTTCAGCTCATGCACAGTTTGATTTCTCTATTTAAAACTGAGGAACTCCTGATGAAAGCTCTTTCACAGACAGGGCAAGGCATGGCTCCTCTTTCCAGGAGCCTGGTAGCAGAGACTTGATTGCAAAGGCTGAGTTTCTGTCGGTAGCAGAGACTTGATTGCACTAAACACTTTCCTCTTCTTTTGTGATGCTGTAATCTGTAAGCAGAGTGACGCTGATCTCTGAGCCGTGCGTGCTGCCCGTGACTGACAGGGCTCTGGTGGGCGTGTTGCTCTGGGGGGCGCTGGGAGGCTTCCGACCAAGTTTTGCCTTGCAGCACGAGACTTGCTTTTTAAAATGCTGCCGGAAACTTTTACTCAGCCAATAAAGAGCAAAAGGATTGATGCAGGAATTGCTGAAGGCCAAGGCACGGGAGAAAATAGTAGCTATCAGGTGAAAGGTGGAAGCATCTACGGAGGCATGGTATGTAAAAGAGCGGTATAGGTAGAGGATGTGGTTGGGCAGCCAGCAAAAGGCAAACAGAGCAACAAGCACCAGCACCGTTTTTGCAACTCTCTTGCGGGACTCAATCTACAAGAAAATAATGCATATCTAGTGTTAATAACAATTAGTAACGCTTATGTTGTTGGTGAGGGTTTTGAAAGGGGTCTAAAAGTCTAAATGCATTAGTAACCAAAAAAGCAACACGGAAAAAACACAAGCTATGTAAAAGATGTGTAGATGTGGTGCTGAGGGACGTGGTTTAGTGGTGACCTGGCAGTGCTGGGTTAACAGCTGGACTCAATGATCTTAAAGGTCTCTTCCAACCAGGATGATTCTGTGATTCTATGAGAGCAAGAAACCAATAGAAAAATAAATCTATTATTTCATATTTTTTTTTTACCAAAGTATTTCTAGTGCAGAGCACGTTCCCTTTCCATTATAAATCACGTGGCAATCTCATCTAGACTAGGATTTGAAAGTACAATAGTTAATGTGTCAGCTCACATGGATGAGGTCTCAGTGTTTACAATTCAATGTTTTAACTCTTGAGTTTAATGGAGTTATAATAAAGGAAAACAAACCCCAGCCCTCTTTAGAAAAACATGCACACTCACTATAATGAGTCATAAGCACATGCTCGAGTGCGTAACTGAATTTGGAGTGCTAATATGGGCTGAGTTTATGGAGCTTTTTACTCTATTTTCAGGGAAAGGTTTTGCACTCAAGAATTCAGACGTAATCAGCATGGTAGATTTTGGAAAGTTGGACACTTTAGTGCTTGATCATTGCTTACCTGCTTACGAGCATGACCATGTTCTTCTGCTGGCATGTTGGAAGTACTTTTATATAAAGTTCTGGCAATAAGAAAATAGTAGACAGAAATGACAGCTAAGGGTACAATATAGAACACTAAGAAGCAAACCAGGGAGTGAGCTTCCTGCAAGATCTTCTCAGATACAGGATAGGGCGCACATGCCTCAAAAGTTACATTTTTCTCAGGATTGCTGAAAGAATACAAATCTGAAAAAACAGCCTCTGGGATAGCAAGAATCATGGAGACAATCCAAACACAGCCAGCTTTACAGCAGGTCCTCAGGAGCGCATCCGAAGTCTGCAGTTCCAAGGGCTTAACGATGGCTCTGTACCTAAAAGCAACCAAACCACTGTCAGAATAAACACAGAAATTATGCAAGCACTGACAATGCAGACTTCTTTAGGATAAAGCCATCTCTGTTCTCACTAGACTAAGCGTGATAAAATTGTCTTGGAAGTGAAAACAGATACTAGCTCTTTGTAATTAAGATGGAAATGTAAAAGTTAATTTTAAGCATATATTTTAATGAGCTGGCTGGCAGGACATCTCATTAAAGCCTTCCTAAATAAAGATGACTTCTAGTGTTTGGACTAGGATCAGTAAGGGCAATTATTTCCTATTTTTATGGCACTGCCTAGAAAGGTAAATGAGGGAATTAGTATGCGAAACTGGTAAAGGTATGAAACAGGTTAACTGTTTTATAAACATGTGAAACGAAGCATGCACGCCCCTCCTTTCTTTCATGTTCTTAAGATCCCAGCTGAGTGCAATGATCTGACTCAAAGTAATGCTCCAGTATTCATTAATATTTATAAAACAGGAGCTAACACTGCTGTTGATTCATAGCTGTGGTTCTGCAGCATGTGGACTGAGTCAGACATATGAGAAAAATCTGGGTGAATCTATAGATGTGTGAAAATCCGTGTGGAAACGGGACATGGAAAAAGGACCAACTGCCATGAAGGTAGATGAAGCACAGGAAACAATATACCCTGCTCCCAAAGTATCAGGGACCCTCGATGATGCAGAAAGAGACCTTTCCAGGAGGGCACAAGACTGGCATGAAAGGAAAGGCAGTGGAAAAGGATCCAGAGGATAAGACAGCTTGGTTTTACCATTTTGCACAACCTGAGGATCTGATCTTTTTCTCCTCTAGGCAAATTTAAATAGAAAACTGCAAGCTAGACTGCTGTTTATCAAATAAATACCGTTTTTATTGACTTTGAGCTTTCTAGCATAGTGGAACATGACAGTCTGACATCGTACACAACTGATGTTCTGAGCTTTCTCAGTATGCTTAACATATAGTTACCCTGTGAAAAGGTCGCTTGGAATATTTTAACAGCTACCACAAAGAATTAAATATAGAAGCAAATGTCTAAACCATTGAATAATAGAACAGTTGGGGTTGGAAGGGGCCTTTAAAGGTCATATAGTCCATGACGAATTCTGAACTGACATCATACCAAGACCTTGGACCTGTGATAGATTCTTCCATGCAAACATTGGTTTAATATTCAGCAGTAGTTAAAAAATCATACCAAACCCTTAAAAAAAAAAAAAAAGCCATATTTTAGGAATTATTGAGAAAACAGTGAAGAGCAAAAAAGACTATTGTGGAATTATCTGTACCTTTGGTTCATACAAGTCTTGAACACCATGTGCTTCTCTGCACACTTTAACTCAAAAAAAACCCCGTACTAAGGGTGGAATATAAAATGAATAGCCTGGAGAGCTGGATAGGGAGCACTGGCTCCTCTGGCACAACAGCCAGGGCCATCAAATGAAGCCACATGCAAAGCAAAAATTGGAGATGTTTATGCAACAGGCAGTGAAAGTTATTGCCAAACAAGTTCAAGGAGAGGTTGAACGAGGACCTAGAAAAAAGTCCATTAAAGTTATTAAATAGATATAAACCACATCTGCTCAGGACATCACCTGAAGGCTTAGCGTGTAAGTGTAGTGTTGGATAGTGGTTTTCATTCTCCCTGTGTGTCTTCCTTTCTTGTTCTTATACTACCACTGCTGGAGGCTGGTATTGGCCTACATGGACCCTTGGTCTGACCCAGTATGGCCATTCCTGTGTTGGCTGATTTTTTTATGAGTACAATAACAGTAGCATTGCTTCAGTTCTAGTCACATGAACTACTTGCTATTACATACAATCCACAACTGCTGGCATACAAGATGAAAATCTTTTTCTCCCTTAATACTAAAATTCATTTTGGTTTTTTCTGCTCCTTGACATACTGATGCTGACTGAACTGAAATAGCATCTTACTTTGGTTCATTCGGAAAAGACGTGCATAGAGAACTGACTGTTCAGCAGTTCTGGACAGCAGTCAGATGGGAGCACTGATACCTGTGCACAGTGCTGTTATTGTAACCTGAGTTTAGTTTCAGGACCTCTGGGCTAAAATATCTCTGGAAAAGATGTAAGAACTATAAGAGAAAATATTCAAATTCAAACACTAAGTACTTATTAAGCTGGGAGGTGCTGTAGTATTGCAGTAGCCATCAAATCATGAGAGTCATTCATTTGTCCCCCCAAGTTTGTTCTGAGTTTTCTTCTGGCTTTTTACCCCAAATGTCAATCTTTTAGGTTCTAGGATTTTAAAGCCTCACTGAGAGCATAGGACAAAGGATTTCCACTCAGTCATTTTCAGTTTTAGTTTTCATCTTCCCTGACTACTTTAGTGCACCACTAGATAGCACCAATATACTGTCTTCTCCCTGCCTTAAGCAATTTCCCTTTTCTGTGCAGTTGAGAAAAAAGCCCTAGACTGTACTTCAAGCTAATAAAAGGTCAAAAGACTTAGAGTCCTCTCTTCATGTCATTAAAAAGAACTGCTCCGTTTTTTCTAACACACATTTTAAACTAAATGGGAGAGTGATTGTTGATTTTGGCTTTTTTTTTCAGTCGCTTACAATATGCCATTTAATATTGTGCAAAATGATCATTTCTGCTCATTTATTCATTTCTAACTTCACATCTGCAGCATCTCCTGACAACTCAGTCACATCAGACCCACCTGTCAGCACTGAGAACAGTCAAGGTAAACACTGAGACTCCAACTGAGGTTAACTGGATAAAAGACAGCAGCTTGCACCCAATTCTTCCGAAGACCCAGGTATCCACAATATAACGTGTTGCATCTACAGGCACACAAGTTAATAAAAGCAGCAGGTCTCCAAATGCCAGGCTGGTGATGAAGATATTTGGAACCGTCTGCATTGATTTGATCTTGAAAAAGACTTTGATGAGAATAGTATTTCCAAGGAGACCCACTGAAATGATCACAGCATAGGTAACATAAATTGTGCACAGTATTTCTAATCCTGGAAAGGAGTCTTCGGTCCATTTTTCATTTGTGGTTTCATTATCAATGATGGATTTCAGTTCTGTACCGTTTGTAGATGCACACAAAGTCTGATTAGCTGAATGCAAGTATATTTGAGGCATTTCTTTAACTCTTTCTTCTCTGCAGGAAGGACTTAAATGGATCAAAAATTTAATATTTAGCTTGCAGCATACCAGCAAGGCAAATGGAAAGGTACAGGGTTGTGTCTGAGATTAAGAATCTCGTTGCACATTAACTACTTTCATCCCCTTCTGGGTCTCAAAACGTGCCTAGGAGAAATGCACACAGATCTTGTTCTGAACTGTGTAGAGGGTGGAGAATTTTTTAATTGGCTTTTCAGCTAGTGAAGCAGAGAGGGAGGAGGAAAAAAGTGGAAAGGGGTTTCTTTAAAGATATTCACTGAAATTATGTGGGTTTTTTTCTTGAAGGTATCTGACAAGTAAATATTGTATTGTATTTAGTGTAGCATTAGGGTTTTCATATCACTTAGCAAATGTTTGTTAATATTTTTCAAGATATTCCCAAAAGAAAATAAAATGAAAAGCTAAAATAGTTTTTTCAATAGTACAGATAAGCATAGAATGTATTAATTTAGCACAAACATCTACAGTATATCTACAGTAATCTAACAACTACAGTAATGGCAGATAAAATACAGATATAGAATATGGATACAGAATATAGATAGCGTTTGCTGAAAAAGCCATAGAGACAGCCTGTGCTTGTCTGTGCTGTGATTAGTCTTTCTCTCAGAGAAATGCAGTGACCTTCCAGAAGGCAATATAAGATTACAATTTATGGCCATAATCCTGCTAACACTTATATTAAAGCTTACGTTTGTCCCTTGAAATAGTCCCATTGTCATCAAAACTATGATTTATGCAGAAGCTTGAACAGGCTTATAGATAGTTGCTGTGTGGAAGCCTGTTATCTGTCAATAATCCATGTATTTGTTTGCTTTGGGTGGTACAACTGATAATTCAAATTTTCTCAGAGAAAAATAATTTCATGATGCCACCTCAAACATGTTAGTATTATGGGTTTTCTTATCCTTAGATCAGTCAACAGTCAAATCTTAAACTCTACTCTGTGATGAAGTCCTGATTAACTTTAATATAAACTAAGGTACAAGGGATGTCATCTATTTAGTTATATCTCCTGAAATTAAGAAAGCAAAGATCTCATTTCTGAATAGTGGAAGTGGAAAGGATATCAAAGGACTAAGCCTTATGCCTTGAAAATGAAGATTCGTAGCTGGAGTATTTTTTTCCTCTAGACTGTTCTTCAGCTGTGACATTTGAGTGGAGAAGGTACCCTGCTCAAGTCACAAAAGCAAGCTTATAGCCAAGTCCCTTTATCTTTAGCTGCACACACACAGACACACAAAATTAAGTTTGTTTCTTTTACTCAAAAAAAACTCATGAGTAAGTACTACTCATGAAAAGTCTTATTTTCCCCTCTCACAATCCCAATCCTCACAAACACAACTGTGCCATAGGTATCTGGAGGTGACAGACCAGATGCTAGATGCTAGATGGTAATCAGATGGAACACCAGTGCTGTGGCTAGGTGGAAGAAGGAGTCACTGCAACAAAAACTATGGATGGGTTAAAATTCCCAAGTACGTTTTTTGAAAGTGCTTTTAGAAGATAAGATCTTGTCACGATCAACTGTAATATATCCCTTTATGCAGGCACAGTATGTAGGTTGCTCTCAGATTTAGGTGCCTTTGAGGATGCCCGATTCTGGTGTCCACCCACACTGGTGTTGTGCTGTGCAGGAGATTTAATATAGAGTTCAGCAACTGTAGCAGATTGGGAGAGCTTAATGCCAGAAAGTTACATAAGATGTATAGGAGAAGCAGGGTATCACCAAACACTGGGATCCAACTGCCTTCCACCGTGTGTTGAACACTCAAGAGTGGTGTCTGAATGAAACATCAGGTGTTTCACTGAAACTGGAATTTAGCTGAAAGAGACTTGTTACATGCCTTGAATTCCACTAGAGGTTGGTTGATGCACCAAGGTTCAGCTAGCAGCGTAGATCCCAACCTCTCACAGTCCCAGAGCTTTCAGAGACATCTGAAATATTAGGGATGACAATGTGAAATCTGAGGCTTGGTTTGTTCTCTCATTCAATCATTTCATACAGCAGGATAGAGGACCTGAACTGTGTCCCCTGTGTAAGAGAGAACCCAGAGGACTGGAGACTCTCGAGGACTTGAGCTGTGAGATTCTCCCAACAGTTGTTCTGGGAGATGAGTCAGGTATGAAAAGAAAGTTGACAGACCTTCCAACCCATATTTAAACCTCTTGATGACACTAACATGGTACAGATGAACGCGACCCCAGAAAGCAGTAAGGGCTTAAAATTTTATTTACTCCTGGTACTTCACGTGCTGTTTATTCCAAACTGGACCTGACTTCATACATCTGAACCTGAACACTCATTCTGATGCTTCACCCTTCAGAAGCCTGCATTACTTGGAAACACAGACACATTTTGCTGGCTCTCTCTCTAATAGGGCACAGTACATATGTCTAACCCAGTTCACAGCAGCATGAAATCCTACTTGCTTTTCTCTTTCTTTTATTTTTCCCCAGCTTTCTGCCTCCTTGGGGGAATCTGGCAGAAGGAATCTCCTTCATTTCTCACAGTTATTCCTACAGTCCTTGTATTCCTGCAGATTTTAGCCAGTTAGCCAGATTCTCTCTTTGTGGAGCACAAGATATTGCATTAGTTGATTGTTATGAGGTGAAAAATATTAGTTTGTAAAAGCACACAAAATGACATTCTCTAGACTCAACAAAAACCTGAAGGACAGACAGAAAACGTCAAATATTCACTTTGTTTGTGGTAATAGAATTTCTGTGTTTCTGTTCGTTAATTTTGTGTGCTCTTAATTAGTGTCATGGGTGGAAACCAGGCAGGAGAAAACACACAACGTTTTTAACACAGATTCTGATAGCTTTCAGTTGTGCAAATCCAGCTGAAAAGGAAGAGACTGACATCATTATTCCAAACAGTAAACAGCTCTCAGGCATTATTTTAAAGCTCTGTCTACTGGTGCAAAGAGGAAAGCAATCTGGGGAGTTCTGGCTATTGTTTCAAGTAACAGGATTCACAGAAAATGAAATTTCCTTTTGAACTCCGTGCTGAAAAAAAAAAAAACAAACAACAGACCACAAGTAAAATACTCAGGAGTATATCATTTAGCTGTATTTTTAATGCAAATTTTCTGTTTTAATGCAGTGTGACTGCTGACTTCAGTCATTTCCATGTGCTGTGTAGTGTCACCCACTCATAAAAATCTCTTTTGGAATCATTTGCTCTGCACCAAGCCAAAATGTGGAGAAAACAGCCAACATCTTAACTTCCATCAAAGAAATGGATTTTTCAACATTTTAATTACTTTGTGTAACAGGGGGTTTTTGTTCTTTCAGTATACATTGGTCATGCTGCATTGATTGTTATTTATACAAATAGGTGAAAATGCTTTGCAGCTAGAGTGCTAGCAACACAAAAGTGGTACCCACTCAACTACAGCTATATTAGCCAGCCTAGGTTTTTTTAGGATTACTTAAACTCAATTTCTTAGATCATTATTTTCATCATTTCTGTATAGAACTATTTAGCTGTCTTCATTCTTCTTTTACATCTCAGACTCGTTTTGGACCTTTGCTTTGATTGTCTCTCCCAGCAATTTTGCCATCTGTCTATTGCTGGCTGATGGATCTTTCTGTCTCTCCACGAAGGGAACTGACGTTTATGTTCTTCGAGTGTTAATGGCAGAGAGATACCGAACAGCTTGTCTATCCTAGTCCTGAATTTTGGTAGACTCTGCTGTGGCATCCTCTTATAAAAGGCTTTTCTTCAGATTAAGAACTCTCTTCTGCAGACGGGCCTGACTGCTGTCCACCTGCCCAGACTGTTGAGCCCAGAGCAGGGCTCTGCCCTTGGCTCACCACAGGCACATTCCTATTACTCCTCCCTGGGTGTAGAAAACTGATTTGAAGTCTAGCAGTCTGCCCAGATCACTGTAAATCTTTCTCTTCCAGCAAATCTCAGTGGTGTTCCATTTAGGTCATCTTCTTTTGACATAAAGGTGAAGGAAGGCTTTTTGCTCCTCCATCAAGCTCTCCTAACCTGGAGTTTTTAAACAACTCTGGCTTATAAGATAGAGGCTGCAGTTTTAACTAGAACTATCGCACCTGAAATAAATTGCTCTTCCTAGTCTTTTGAAGTGATTTTGCCACCTTTGGGTTGGGAAGAGCAGTCCCTGCTCTAGAGACAACATTCTCAGGAATAGGTGTGCATAGTGGCCTTGTTTCTGACTTGCATCTGTGTTGCAGCTTTAGTGACTTCTCTTTGAATTAAAATTGCCAATAGCATGACAAATAATGGCAAGATGAGGGGACAGAGAGTATCATAAGTCACGTCAATAGTAACAATGAAGCTTTTATCTGACAGCCATCTGATGGGCTGTGTGACTTGTGTGGCAGTCACACAACACCATTTCCTAGTGTTCAGGCAGGCAAGTATTAAACAGGAAAGCCTGAATGCACACCTGGAGTGAGCGTTGGTGTCAGAGGCAGAACTCCATGTTAGAGCAAATTACTAACACATGCAGGGCTCTTTCCAGTTCTGCTCTGTCCTACTGCGAGAAGAGGAATAAGTCATTTCTGTGTCCTACATCTCAGTCCCTCCCTAAACAGAGAGAACATCACCTCCTCATCTCACCAGGTGTCCACTCTGGAGCCAGGAGCGTCAGGCTGTGGGGAGGGAGGTTCTGTGAGGCACTGCCCACACTGCACTTCTTCTCCTGGGAGCACAAGAGCTTGGTGTCAGTGTCTGTCAGTCTGATATTTTTCACCACTAAGTGGGAACTTCTTCTCTATCCTGTATTTTGTTTTTTTTCACTGTTGCCCAGTGTCCTCAGCAGCTGGAGACAAAACAACTACTGAGCTATTAAAAGGCAAAATATCTTGTCAGGACACTTTAATTACAATTTTCTTGGCTGTGTCACATTCACAGGAGAGTGTAACCATTCATTGTCAAAGACTACCCATTGAGGAGAAAAATACATTATTTTATTGCTGATTTTATCTCCCTGTGACCTGTATGGAGTTGATTCTTTACACAGGGCAGGGGAGAGATGCAGCCACTCAGACTCAGGGCATCGAATCCTGCTGTAATGTTTGATTGGAACTGTGTCTCAGCTGGAACTGAAGATGAGCTATCCAGTTATGCTTGTAAATACCGAAGACTGATCAGTATGTCTAGGAGCAAAAATAGCACTATCCCAGCCCTCAGTGTTATCAAGGTGAGATGGAAGGTCAGTTTGGATGAGCTGTCAGGAGCAGCGTTCAGTGACACAGCAACAAGACAGAGATCTTGGTATAAATCTAAGAAAACAGCTTCTGATTTTGTTACAATGTGTGAATCCAGACTATTCAGTGGAGTTAGTGGGACTCAATCTGCCTGTGACAAGGTCTCAAACGTTGTCATTAATCAACGTCTCCAAATACCTCTTATCCCATTTCTCTGTTCTTGCATCCCTTCCAGCCTCTGGTTCCAAGAGTTTCTGTTTTTCTGGTTCCGCCAGTTTCAGTATGGGAATAGCCAGTGAAATACTGGTGTCATTTCTCAGAAAAAAAGAGGAAAAAAGAGACTGGAATATACTGAATTTCTTCCATTACAGGAAGAATCAGGCAATGCAGTAATATAGCAAGCATAGTTCTTTTGGGCATCATTGAAACTCTCAATAATACATTCAATTTAGAACCATTAGGGTGCCATTACATGCTAAATACTTTCTGATACCTAAAAGCAGGGAGTATTGTGCATTAAGACTTAACAGTCATCTTCTGCAATAGGTAATTATCTTCCTAGTATTTTGATTTTTACTCTCAAATCATTTCCCATAATGACATTTCTTTTACTGTCCCAAGAATAACTGCCTGATAAATTTAGAAAGAATGATACATCTTGGGCATACGTATTGCTAACCACTGATGTAGAGTGATAAACTGTCAGAAGAAAACTTAAGCTATGCTGATCTTTAACTGTCATCCTATGTAACATTTATCTACTGCATGGCTATCCAGGCACTGTGCATACCTTGAGCTAGAAGGCAGCTTTAGCCACTGGTCCATGCAGAGACATAAAAAGTCTCCATGGACCCTTGCATGAGCTGCCCAGACTTTGGGTCTGCATCCACTGACTTAGTTGGTACAAAGGGTGGTGGAGTTCTGTGCCCATCTAAATAGCAAGATAGGAGTGGGGAAGTGTTGCCTGAGTCACAACAGCTGCTGCAGTGATTTTACAATAATTTTTTATTTCTTTTGCATTGTCTAACCCATTGTTAACAACCCGCTGAGATTTGACATCAAATAATTGTCTTCATAGATAAATATACTTCCAGAAATCCTTCTTTCACTTGTTTAAATTAGAGCACCCATTTCCTAGTATATGTATTGCTAAAAATAAGCCATCTAGGAGTAAATGAGAACGACTCAGAAATCAAAGGAGCTTTTAGATTGCTGCTTTCTCAGAGAGCAAGCAGAGTCAACTGATAGACTCAGAACCACGGGGAGGAGGACACGTTTGTATGGGTGGCACACCGTTGCCTGTCAGGTCACGTTCCAGGCAGCGCTGCGGAAGCTGTTCCCATCACGTACAATTATTAGGGTGTGAATCACAACTGCACGGCAATTTTTTATTAGATTTGCCTTTGTGCATGTCCTCTCCCTGTGGAAGCCATCAGTGCACAATTCTGTGACAGAACGTCACCGTAGATATGTTGGAGAAGAGCAAATGTAATGGTGGTGGTGCAGAAGATATCATTTCAGCACAAAGAAAATTACACATCTTCATTCTGGCTGACAGCCTAAACAATGCCATGCTTGAAACATAAATGATACACTGTTTAGCTGGAAAAGCTATTAGGCATATGATGGAGAGTGGAAGTGAGCTAACTGCCTTCCCAGAACAAATAGAGCTTCGCATTTTACATAGGCAAGTTGACAGGTTTTAAAAATTTTACTTCCAGATTTTGCCTTTTGAACAGAAGAAAAAACTCAACAGCAAGAACGGAGAAGTGCCATGGCTCCAGGCCGTGCAGCTTGCTCCTGTCCCACTGCTACACCTCCAAAGCAGGGAGCACACTGAAGGGTCTGCCCAAGAAGTGGCATTTCCAGCCAGTTCTTGGCAGCCTAAGAATTCTTAACTTTTCCAACACTGTTCTCACTGCTTGTCTGGCTTTTGTCCAAATCTTTGTGACTCCTAATCATGTAATAATGTTTTGAGGGCATTTACTAAAACCTTTAGAAAATCAAGGTGCATTTCATCTTTTAGCAGGAATGGAATAAAACAATTATGGTATGTAGGAGACAATGCCAGTCTCATGTTGTTCTAGTATTGATCCTCTTTTGCTGCCTTTTTTTTTTTATATTAGAGCAATAGAAAATAGAATTGGGAGGACTTCCAACAGGTCTTCCAGTCCATCCTTTGCCCTAAGGCAAAATCAACTTATACCAATTCTGGCAGATTGTTGTCTTATCACTAGGAGTGTTTTTTAAGACCTGCAGTGATGGCAATTCTGTGTGCTCTCTAGACCACTTATTCCTTAAAATTAGAAACTCTTACCTAACGTCTAGTCTAAAATTAAGCCTATTAACTTATATCCTATAAAGTGTATGCAGAAAGAATTACTGCATGAAGGAGAACAGCAAAGGTCAAAGCGAGGTGGTAGAGAAGGAAACAGGGTCAGGTTGTCCATGTACCTAGACCTAACTGATATAGCAGAGACAAACTGGTGTAAAAAGAGACTCAGGGGAGTACTAAAGCTCCAGTTCCTCAGACAATGTCTGCAGCTTCCTTCTTCACCCTCACAGGACCCCCAGGGTGTGCAGCAGCCAGGTTAGGGGTGCAGGGGGAGGCAGGCACAGCTTTAGCACGCAGCACCAAGGCACAGTGTGTCCTGCTGCTCACTGCTAAGCAGGGAAACCTCCTATTCAGCAGCAGATTCTGGAGCACAGAGTTTACGAATGAAAATAAAGAATACAAGCAGACGACAATAGTTCAAGTGTCCAATATACTGAACTGTATTTTATATTTAATATGTTTCTCATTGAAAGAAATTTCAAGTTACAAATAAGTGGGTATGAGGTGAAACTTGTTTGCCTGTTTTTAACGCCAGCATTTCTCCCAGAGAGCCGAGGAACCGAAGGTGATCTGTAGGCTGGTTGTAGCTAGTGTACACTGAAATAATCATCTTTTTCCACTAAGTGCTGTGTGGGAGTTAGTCACAGAATGAAAGAACCTTTTTTATTTGCTATCATACATACCAGCTCTAAGACATCTTTCCATTTTATTTTTTCACTTCTCTGTTATCAGTCCAGGTTAGCATTTGGTATATTACGATCATCAAAAAATCTTTACTTGAGTGATACAGATAAAGGCATTCAAAACCAAAACTAGGATTTGCTTGAGCAGGCAAGTCACTGATACAAATACATTTGCTCAAAGAAAGCCCCTTTTTAGTAGGAGAGGAAAGTTAAATCTCTCTCGTGATGTTATGAAATGGAATTTCTCTCCTGCTGTATTCACAGCAAAGTTTTACTAAAGGGCAGACTTCTTAATCACCACGTAAAAAGATGTTAGGATTTTATCTGCTATTGTTTTCGGTTGTTTTTTTTTTTCCAGAGAAGTAATCTGAAACCTATATCATACACACAGATACCCATTAGAGGTAGAAATTTCATGTTTTCTTGTTTCCACATTCCATTTGAAGGTACTGGGCAATATTTTCAAACATTTAGACACTCATCTGCATCTCTTTAGAGATCTAAATCCAAGTCAGCAGCATCAGCACATCTGAAAATAAAAGCATATAACTGCAAGGATTATCTTGGAAAGCTGAGTCTAGTTCAGTAAGCTGATCAAATTTCATCTCAGAAAAAGAAAGATAATGATTGAGGAACCTAGACATCCATGCCTGACACAGTCAGACAACAGGCTCAAATATATGACTTGAAACTTAGTATTATTAGGTTCTGAGGATAATTATCAGATGAAGAAGGGAGCACAGGGATGGCAGAGGGTGTAACAAGGAAAAAAGGAGGACAAACAATGAGAAGGGCTAATGATGAGGAACAGAATGTTTCTGCTCTCTGTTTAACATGAGGGCTATTCTTGGAAACAGAGGGGGACCATTCCTTACATGATCAGTACTGCCATTTCACTGGAGCCTAAAAACTTGAATCATGTGATGTTTTAGCTCTATAATTGTGTTCAGAGTGATAATTGTATGTTAGAAATAAATATTTAGCTCAATGTTTATTTCTACATGCCACAAAAGAGAACCATCATTACATAATCAGAAGAGAACAAACGCAGTATCAATGAAAACGCCTTGCTTTCCGTGGGTAGCGCAGCCCTGTATCCACGGGTGGTATTCTTTGTGAACAAGGATGTTTGGTCTCACCATCTTCTGGAGGTACAGCACTGGGATTGTAATAAACTTCAGCTAAGGAAAAGAATTAGGGAAAATTTTCCATTATAAGAATTTGGTTTAACATATTTAAGAAAGAAATCTGTCTATGCAGAGCTCGCTGATTTAACATCTTTGGGGAAATAAGAGAAATCAGCATGTTTCCAAAACTAACCAGGAATGTTTGGTGCTTAGGTCAGAATTCCTATGAAGACATTCCTTTTTCAGAATATGGGTCTGCAACAATTTCTCCATCTTGGAAGGCAAAACTTCCTGCTGGGATTCTTCTAAACAGTCTCACAGCAGGTCCTGTTTAGCTTTCTTGTAATCCCCAAGATCTTTACTTTTTTGGGAGTGGATGTGATGGTCTGTAGTGCTCCCTAACTGGAAGTAGGTCCTGTGAGAATGACAGCCAGCTGGTCCAGGGTAGAATCTCTCTTAGGTGCCTAAGGTAGAAGCTGAGCAGAGAGCTCCCATCCTTTTGGAGAAGAGCCATAGCAGGATCTTAACAAGGGTTTTCTTGTTTTCCTTAGTAGAGCAAAAGCCATCTGCAATGTAGCCATTAACCCCACACTGAAGTCTGGCACAGACAAAGCAGTGAAAGGTTTCCTGCTTATTTCCATTTGCTGGAATTTGTCAGTCACCATATGGAACCTACAGCATTCTAGTCTATGCAGTGCACACTGTTTTTCTTACCAGTCCTGAAGTTTATATCTGGAGAAGTCCTGGGTAGGAAATCTGAACCATTGAATGTTGAACTTGTTCCATTCGAATTTAGACTCCACCAAGCCTGGGATGGTGATTTGTAGTTTAAATGCCTTGGTGTAGAGCCAGCAGTTGCACCTGACCCACTCCAGTCTGAAATCAGAGAGTGGAATGCACAGGAGTAAAATTCTGGACAGGTGTCACACCTCAAGCTACTAAAGACAGGGAGGAGAAAGGGCTGTGCTTGCTTCCTGTGCCATCCTGGTGCCTGACCTGAAGCTGTGGGTCTCTGTGCAGCACAATGCACAACTCCTGCTGTTAATTTTTACACTAGCTCTGTCGTGCTTGTGCAGGTGGAGCTGGAATTTCAGTCTTCTCTTTGTCCTTTGGGGACCCCAATCTGTATGCTGTCAACCCATCATCATATTGCATAAGCACTTAATAAAAGAGGATAAAGACCTGCTAAAGAACAATTATCCAATGCAATGCAGAAAGGCTACTGAGGGGAACCTTGTTTCTTAATGTAGAATAAATGTGACACCAGGAGCAGGTGAAGATTTATGACTCAAGCTAAACAAAACCCCCTAATGCTTACCAGAATAATTACTCAGATGATATCTTCCCCAGCAGAAGTGTACTCGCCACTGCTTCACTACTTCATCCTTCATTAGGCAGTGAAATACAAAGATAAAGAACCCTAAAGAAATAAGAAGAGAAATTCACAGGTTTTCAGGTGGATTCTCCAACCTGCTGTTGCTTTTCTAAGCTTTTTGTATGCCATTCAGTCATCAGTACATTACGTATGGGCAGAGAAGTGGTCCTTGGACCAGCATCATGGTGGCCCAGAATGGCACCGACTCCTTTGTGCATATGGGAGGGCAATGGGAAGAGCTTTCTGCAGATTTGGTATAAGAATAATCTGCGGGTCACTGTAGATTCTATAAATCATTTTTATGCCCAGATGAAAAGGATTGTGCCAGCTCCTGAAAAGATGCGTTTATTTGGACCCATATTTCAAAGGCATGAATTTTATATAGTCTTTAATAGTATATTTATCACAGCAATGCTATCTGAACAACACTATCATCCCACTGCAATGGAACTCTCCTATTAAAATAGCTAAACACTGTAACACAAAGCTATATGAGCACTCCTCTTCCCTCATGCTTGAATTACATGATACAAATTTATTTCTATTCCACAGCCCTAAACTGTTGTATATATAGCAGTACTCCATTCAGAAATTACCTTGCAAAGTGTTAAAAATGCTGAAGAGGTATAAGAAAAATACCCTCACTGCTCCCCAGGCAAAAAAGGCAACGCCCCAAGTTAAGCCCAAAAGGAACATCAAGCTGAAAGCACTTTTGAGGTCTTGGAGAAATCCCCGTTTCCAGAATATGGATCTCCTTTGTGTCCTTGATTTCACAGAGTGAATTTGAAGGAGAACAGTGATGAACATGGCTGTATTCATCAAAAATATTAAGAAGATGTAGGCCACAACGGAGATGTAAAACACTGTGTTCTCCTGAATCCAGCAGCTGCAAGAAAGGGAGGCATGTGTCCATTAAGGAGTTCTGTAAGTAGTGAAACTCATGAAGCCTGCTGTCCAAAATAAGTGTCCCATATGGTTCTCTGATACCTAGTAAGGGGCATTCCCTAATGCCCATTACTTTCCCCAGTGAGGATATTCACTGAATCTCTCCACTTGCCTTTTTAAATGGATGCTTTAGAAATTAAATAACTTTGAGACTTTACTATTTCTGCCAAATTCAGATAAATCTGGTGTCTCACAGCTTTATAGTGTATACACACAAAGACACATTGCCTTAGGCAAAAAGGGTTAAATATGACTTAATTAGGAGTCTAAATAACAGTTTAGCACAGAGATGAGCACTGGTCGGCTTTTCCTCAGATGTAAATTAGTGAGTTTTACTGCCTTTTTGCCAAAGATGGATAACAATTTTCCCTCTGATGAGGTGTCATGGGTGTGTGTTGCCTCTCTGGTGGGATAGAATTCAAATATTATAGGTAATCTTCACCAACAAGTGGTCAGATGGTGCTATATAGAAAGCAGGTGAAAAAATGCAAACGTTCTTTACTATAAAACCCTTTTTAAAAAGGATGAAAGAATGCACTTTTCCCAGTGGACAAGAGAGGATGCTGAGATGATTTAAATAAAATAATTTGAAATGAAGAGACAGTGATGTGAATTGACATTAAAACCAAAACCAACAACAAAGCAAACATGCAAAATACAAAAGCAATTATTCTGCCTTTAGGTTTTACCAGAAACCTAGAACACGCAGAAACACTGAAACAAGTAACAATGGAGTTGACTGGCAGAAGCCCTCCCTGTCCTCAAGCCCAGTCCACTGATGTGAGGGTTACTCCATGTAGTAGGGATACATGGAATATGATCCCATGAACCAGAACCTCTAAAAGGAAGAGGTTAAAATGGAACAGAAAAAGCAAAAGCAACAGAGAAGTTGTTGCCTTCTGGTTATTTCTTGTATCTTTAATATACTCTGGTGACCACAAAAGTATTATACTTACAAATTGCTGAATGGATTGCTCTCCAAATGAGATCCATTGCCATAGAAGTCTTTATTTATAATGAGCACAACAGTAACTACAATAGCTGGCATTCCTAATATGGAAGGCAAGAGAAAAAGATATAAATTAAAAAGAAAAAATTGGGAATACGGAAAGGTGTCAGATAATCTCTGATGAGTAATTACAGCAGTCATGTACGTCTTGGGATCAAACTCTAGCCCTAGAGCTCCTTGTGAAAGAAGTGTAATTAAATGTGTGGCATAGCAGGTTTAATCTCCTTATTTATGTAAACTACAAATTAGTGGGCATAAAAATATCTGTGTTTGCAAAATGTTTGTGAGTGTTCAAACATCTCCAGAAGGGATCCAATCTGGTAAAATAAAACCAACTGATTATTACAAAAAGCAGAGTGTCAAAAGATAAGCTGACCACAGCATTTTGTGTTAAGATCTGATAGAGAGGGACATTTTCCAGACAGTGTTTCATCAGTTTTCCTTTCCACTTATTTCCCATACTTCTTCCAGTTCTGGCTTTTCTGTTGAGAATGGCTGCCACCAACACCACCATCATGGATGGCTGCCCCTGAGACCAACTATGTGTGACATCAGATCTAAGGACAGAGATGATTCAAATGCCTAAACAACACCCTTTAAAACAGCATCTAATGGTGACCCAAAAAAATAGAGACGAAACTGCTCTGGGTCAGTGCCTCTGATAACACCTTTCCAACAGCTGAGGCAGGATTTTGGGTCCTTTTTGTTACATTTCTCCCAAACAAGTCTCTGATGCTCAGTGCATAAAAGAAAGGCAAATCAGTGAGCTCTTCAGGAGAGCTATGAGTGAAAGCCAAACCCATCCCTTGTGGGGGAATCATCCATAGAATGGCAGGTGAAGACACAAAGCCTGGAGAAGGAGATAACACCACATTTCTACTAGCTCAGTGTCCTAACTTTTGCAAGTATGCCCTAGAGAAGTTAACAAGCACAGAAGCAGAGAAAAAAAATCCAGTTACTCACCCCAGCCAGCCATACAGCATTTTAGGATGTACTTTGGGACATAAACATTGAAAACTTTCACAAGAGCCAAATAAAAGTGAACAGACTCCAGGCACATCCACGTGAAAGCTGCAAGGAGGAAATAGTGAAGGAGAATGGCCACGGTGATACAGAGACCTGGCTGGTTGAACGAGGACAGCCAGGAGTTGGTGAGGAAGGCCACGTTCAGCAGCAGCAGAGCAGCACAAAGATTGAGCAGGATTTTTGAAGGGTTGTCTCTACGCAGCTTTCTAAAAAGAAGGGGAAAGTCCACAAGGTTATCGCTGCGAGGGTTGTGCTGGGAGCATTCACTAATGCAGGGTAGCACAAACGTCTATCTGTCATTTTGTAAATTGGCTTCTTGTGCTATAAGTTGTGTCTACATTAGAGTTTTATACCACATCATTAGTTTTTGAAGTAGATCTCCCAGCCTTCTCTCCCAGAGCTTCTATAGACATGGAGACCTGCTAGGAATTTCAGACTTGGTGGAGGAGAGACAAACTTAACGTCATCTTTTTATTACTACATCAAATAGTATCGTTATTGTAATATGACTGGATTTTGAAAGCACCCACAGCTACCTAAGTCTAGGACCCCATCGTGCCAGGAGTGACTGGCCCGTACAGTATAAAACAAAGCCTATCCAAAGGACAAAACACAAGAAAGAGAAAGGGCAAGGGAAGACAAAACTTTAGCTGCTGATATCATCCAATGTACAGTCTATGAACGGGAAATGTTCCAGATTGCTGATATCATCCAACATATAGTCTATATACAGGGAATATTCCAGAGGCTTGACATAATGTATATCAAGGGTAAATTTATGAAATTACATAAATTTAGGAACACAGAAGCTGCTGAACAGTTCTGACTAGTGTTTTTGTTGAAGCGTATTTGAATCCCTCTTACTTCACCACAGTCACAGGTCAAAATAAAGCAATATTTATACTGTCAGCTCTCAGTCTTCTCTCCTATGCATCAACCACAGCATCAACTATTAGCAAACGTTCTGATAGCTCCTGCAAATTCATTATTGCTAAAATATTAAAATCAACATAAGGAAAAGGATCAGACTTACTCAAGAGCTAGATATGTCGCCAGTGTTATACCCAAAAAAAGGGAAGAAGCACCACATCCTGCATAGCTTATCAGAGTTAATATATGATCATGCGTGATATCTATCTCTGTCCGGGACAAGTCCTAAGGTACAAGATAAAGAGTCACAGTTGTTTGCCATAACAGATAAAGAAAATTGCCTTCCACATTTTCACATTGATAAAGAAAGGATTTGTGTTCTGCTTACAGCTGCTTTTGGAAGGTTTCCATTAATATTTTATGTGTTTCTTATTGTACAGTCCTACAGAATATCCAAACTAGTAAAAATACACAGTATTTAAAGTATCCCATAAAAAGTTAAGCTAGAAAAGCTGCACCTCAGAAATCACAAATACAAGGATTCCAGGATCTTGCCAAAATTTTTCTATTGGGAGCTCATTTTGTAGGAGAAACTCTGCTTTGTTTCAATGGCAGCTGCTATGCTTGGGAACTGGACAAACCTGCTAAATGTCCTGGAGCAAGGGAGGACCCTCCACACCCAGAAAGCATCCCTCTGCAAAAATCATCTAGGGGGCCAGGCCCTGCTTCTCCACAGCTGCCACCACGAGTGAGAGGATTTTGTTGTTCCCTGTCACAGTTTCTCTTTTATTTGATGTAACTTCCAACGTCAGACTAGTAACCTACATCTCTGAGACACATTGGTGGTGCTGTTACAAACTTGTAACTTGACTACCAAAGTGGCAGGCAGTGGAGAAGAGGCGGGATCTTCTAATCATGCTGAATTCTCTTTGCTTGAATGGAAACTTCAGCAAGTTGTCTGAAATCTGTAACATCTAAATTTCTTCCTGTAGAAGTCACATTTTTACTACCAGGGAGGGTTTTGTGCCTCTCTGGGAGCTGGGTATTGCTGACCTTGAGGGGAAGCTGGGCAAGCACCTGAAGGCAAAGGGATGGCCTTACCCCATCGTGTAGGTTGTACCCTACTGGGTCAGACAACTTTAGCCTACTCTAGCTTTAAGTTTTAAACTACTTTTGCATTTGTTGCAGCTCATTCTCAGGCAGTCATCTCGTATTTTGACATTCAGCTTTTAGAGGCAGTTTTCTCTATATTACATAGAAATAAGAGACAATAAAGACATCTCTTGTGTTTATATCAAAATATCAAACTTCCTTTTTGGATGAAGCATAGATAAAACTTTCAGAAAGATGTAATGTCATTAGTTTCCACTGGCAGATAATAAATTTAACACAGTATTTCCAATGCAGCAAGTAACACATTAATGTTGATTAAGTTACATTGCGAAGGAGTACAAAACACATCTGTAAAATGAATTTCCCTTAAAGCAAGTGACATTTAGAGGACCCTATACTGTAAAACTTAATATAACTGTTTTGTTTGTTATTACTGACTTGGGCAAAGTTGCAAGTACCTAACAAATTGCATAGATATGAATCTTTCATCTCTTCCCAAAACTAGCTATGATTTTGTTTAGTGCCATGGGACTTTTTTGGAGACGATTCACAAAGTACTTACCAGGAGGACTCCAAAATGGGTAAGATGGTTACAAAAACAGATTGTGTAATTCATATCTGTATATTCCATTTCACACCCCGATGTATTCCAACCACCCAGTCCATCTGTGTAATAGAGAAAAAGGGATTTTTAAGCAGAGTTAGTCATGCTCAGCCATTTATAGCTCTGCAGCCTGCAGAATGTGTGAATATGAGCTCAAGTTAGTACAGATTGCAGGGTCATTTAGCATCACACAAGTGAGATTTCACACAGGAACACATCTTATATAGTTGCCTGAGAACCTCAAAACTTGGATGAAAGCCTTTGATGGAATGAAGAAATATTTAAAGTCATTTACATGCTGGCACACAGAGAAAGCAGGAAGGTAAGGAGAAGCGTGCTGGATTAGATTATGCTGCAGGGTGTGGAAACACTCAAGGCAAGAAATATTTACAGGGCAGAAGATTTGTTTAGGCAGAGCATAGCACTGTAAAAGCCAGATCTTCCATGGCAAGATTACATTTATGACCCTGTTTATGTGGCATGTACGACATATACAGAAACCAAGCTCCTGATGTAAAAAAAAAAAATATATATATATATTTTAACACCAACAATTGCAGAGAAAAACCTTTCCCACGTATTCTGAGTTAACCCAATACACACTTCTCTTTCTGTGGCTGTTCATTGTCTGAGCTGTATTCAAGACAACCACAGGAAAGCCCCCACTGACTTCCCTGAAGTAACTGTGAGAAGTCATCTGATGTTTCATTGTATTTCTGCTTTTTTCTTAGACTAAGTCTTCTTATTCCTGTAGATGCACTGTTGTACAATGCTGGACACACATCCCCTAGTAGCAACACTGATCACTGAGGTATCAACATCAATAGAAACCAGCAACACAGACTCAACAGGACAGCCTCCAAGCTTCAACCTGCCATGTCAGGGAGCCAAAGGCTCTATGAAACTGGTGAGAGAGCAAGCGTGGCAGCTCTGTAAATAACACTTACTGTTCTTCTCAAAGTCCCAAAAGACGCAGTGCACTGCTGCATTACCCTGAAAGCAGAGGAACAGGAGACTGTGACATTTATTTCATATGTCTGCACACCACCTGCACTTGCAGACAGTGCATCTTGCCTGCAATCAGGGTTTCTCACTAAGGCAGTTTGATTTGATTTCCTCTGTACTGAAAGCCCACTGATCTCTGAGATTACATGCATGGTGATGCTGCAGAGGGACCACAGGTCACTGGAGATGCCAGCAGTCAAGGGGCAGCTGGACACTTGGGAGCCAGCTGGGATATCAACCACCTCATCTGTGGTTTCCCAAGTTTTACCAGTCTTTCTGTCTCTTGTATTGTCTTTTAAGGACAGCAGAAAATCTGACAAGTTGTCCTGCTTAGACTGATTCCTTTGTCTGATCTCATTAGCTTCATGTGGTATCTGAGATGTCGTACTGAATTACTGGTGAAATTCAAGAGTTATGACTAAGACCTGGAATAACAACCTGAGATGTTATTAAAAAAAAAAAAATTTCCCCCACAAAACCAATTCTCAACAAAAGAAAACCTTTATTTTAGAATTTCAGCATTTCCACTCCCTCTGAAACCAGGCAGGGAAGACACCTAAGAGAAAAATAAAGCTTGCCTGCGTTTTGCAAACAGCTGAACAGATTTAAATGGGTATTCAATGCAATGTTTTCCCTTGGGGACATTCTAGTTTATTCCTCATAATTCTGCAGCAAACTTTCCCAAGGCAGATTCATTTTCTTTTACTATTAATAAAGTTTAATAAAGCACAGCATTTACAGGAAGCCACCCTAACAGATAAGCTGTTATGACGTGTGATCTGTAGACTGTCAAATATCATTAGGCAGAGAGCCAAAGATGTAGGTTAGGATGATAACTCATTAAATATTTAATTAGGATATTTTTAAAAGGTCGAGGAAAAAAATATGAGAGGTGCCAGATGGCCTGGTGGAGTAAAAATGATGGAAGAGAGGGAATATCTAGATGAAATTTCTGGGTATCTATTATTTGCTAGAACTGAAGGGAAAGTGCATGTTG